>NC_090821.1:71035407-71338292 GCF_000390325.3 Nicotiana tomentosiformis | reverse complement strand
CGTAGTTTTGCCTCAAAACTACATCGTTTCATTAAGTGACACAAGATCAAATCTCACCCATTAATCACCCCTCAAAAATCTGAAAAATTCCCTCATTTTCCCCATAACTCTTTCTCTCTTCTCTCTCTCTCTCTCTTCTCTCTCTCTCTCTCTCTCTCTCTCTCTCTCTCTCTCTCTCTCTTCTCTCCGCCGCCGCCGCCACCGTCGGAAATCACCGGCGGCGGACCACCTCCAAACACCTCCAAATTAACACCATGTAATCTCCACAACCTCCTCTTCCCATATCTCCAAACCAATTTCCTTCAAACCCCCCTCAAACTCCTTAAATTTTAGATCTAGGAAACTTTAGCCATCACTTTTTGGCCCAAATTCTTGAAGCTCCGGCCAACACCACCCTACAACAGATACATGAATGGATAGAGCTCCATGAGACCTATCTTTTCCTACCCATTTCACCCCCAAAATCCTCGCGGCCTGCTGCCCACTGCCCGCCACCGCTCCCACTGCCTCACCACCACCAAAATGCCCCGAGCCCCTATTTTAGCTATTGTTCGACTCAAAGACACTTGTTTCTTTTGGCGAGATGCTGAAACTCATTTCGTTCTTAGCATCTACCTAAAAGAAACATGTGTTTCGGAGTCGGACAACCGCCTCTTGGCATCCCTGGAGTTTTCTTGTGGCTTGCCCAGTTTCAAGCATACTCGTTAGATATAATCGTCATCTCTTTAATTAATTTCTAATTTTTTGTATTAGTAGATTAGTTTCTAATTTTTAATTTTTCTGTTTTGGTTGTTTCTTGTTAATTAGAGTTTCAAGTTCGGTTTATTTAATTAGTTATCTCTATTTAGTTTAGTAGTTTGTTAGATTGTTATTGATTTAAACATGATCTTTAGTGTATTAGTTAAATCGTTCACATAGTTTGTCGATTATGTAGTTGTTGTTAGTCGTTGTTCGATTGTTAACGATGCTCGTTCTAGTTTGAGCATTTAGTTTGTAAATTTAGTTGTTTGTTTAGTAATTAGTTTGCAAAAATCGAATTCATTCCAATCAAGTTGGTTTGAATATTTAGTTCGATTATATTTTTAGTTTTGTTCCTACTTTGTCAGTCTATAGTTATTTAAATTTGATTTGTGTTGAGCAAGTAGTTTGGTGTTGATGGTTAAAAATCTGAAGTTTAAGTTTATTTATCACAAAATAGGATAATAGTAGCCTACCTTTTACTAGTAGTGTGGATGAAATGATATTTTTTCTCCTTGCTTTTGACATTGCAGATTTTCAGGTTGTCCTTTCATATTTTGGACAGATTTTGAACAGTGTTTAGTACACAAAGTCAGTCTTTTGGACAGATTTTTGAGAAACCAAAATGTGTCCCAAAAAGTGACTTTATTTGCCTATTTAAGGGGGTTGTTATTTCCTCACTTGAGGACACTTGATCACATATTTATTGGACAGTTTTTACACCCTAAAAATACAACTTGGAGAGTAAAAAAATCAGCAACTAAAGCACCCTTTAGTAAGCTAAAATGGTGAGCTTTGTGAGTACAGTTTAGAGTGCAAACTTTTAGAAAAGTATAAGTCTTCTTTAGAGCTGGTTCTGGATTTTCTTCTAAGGTTTTCGGGCTGTTTAAACACGAAACTGCTGCTGTTTTCTGCTGTGTTTGCTGCTGTTATTTTTTTCCTGCTTAGCTCTATTTCTTCACTGATATATTTATTTTCTGCAATCCAGGTATTTTTTTAAACTTTGCAATGCAAATTTTTATATTCAATGGATGAGGATATGGTTCTTTTTCAGCTCTATGGATACGCTTGATGTGCTTTACCATGTTATTCATATAGTCATATTTCAGTATCTACATCTGTAATATTTGGTTGATCTTCCATTTTTCTTTACATGTGTAGCTCAAATAATATTATGTTAAGTGTATCTAGTTAAGGAAAAGAAACATCTTTTAGAATTATTATGTAGAGTTTAGTTTCCTTTTACCTTGGTTTTATGTATTTGTGGTTTTGTCATTTTAATTTTTCTCTTAGTGCTAAAAATAACTGATAGTAATTCTTCTCTTCTTGGTTAAGTTGAAATGAAGTTGGGGAATAGTATGTGATGAGTGTGCGGGATAGAGGAGAGAACCAGTAAAAGAATTTCTTAAATGTGTTATTGCTATTTTGAACTTCTGTTTGGTTGAGCTTGATGCATATGTTTTTTCCTCAGTTATATGTCTAGAAGTCCATGTTCATTAATGTATTATTTTTGGCTATATGTCCTAGTTGGGTTTACATTAATTTTAAGAATATTTTAGGCCACTATCACCTTTAGTTTAAATTTGCTGGCCATTTATTTTTTAACATCAAGGCTACTGAAAAATTTGAATTTGTCAAGTTTAAAGTAGTAAACAAGTTTTGACTCAGTCTTTTAAACACTAGGTTTCTTTATTAAATAAATAGTTTTAACAAATGAATTAATTTAAACGCTAGGCAATTAGTAGGCGCATTTTTAACTTCACGAAATCGCTTGCGTAGCGTGGAGTTTAACATTCAATAAATTAGTTCATTAACCTCACACCATAACCATTAGTTTTAGTTAATTCTTTGCTAAAATCGTTGATTCGCGTGCGTAGCGCGTTAGTTAACTTTTAATAAATGTAAAAAAAATAAAAAAAATTCTCAAATGTAGTAATTTTTCCAAAAGTCATAGCGTGCTAATAATCCTTGTCATGGCTACGCATTCACTTGCGTAGTGTGGTTACAATATCTTGTTATTCTTTATCAATTCTAATAAAGCAAGTATTAAAAGCGGATAGGTAAAACATGAAAATCATATAAATCACAGTTTGTCCAAATTAATTCAAGCCAAATTTTAAGTCAATAAAGCGACCGTGCTAGAACCACGGAACTTGGGTAATGCCTTACACCTTCTCCCCGGTCAACAGAATTCCTTACCTGAACTTTATTTTCGCAGACCAATAATAATCGAGTCAAACCTTACTTTGACTAGGGATTCAAATAAAAGGTGACTTGGAACACCCAAAAAAGTCAATTCCAAGTGGCGACACTGAACAATAAAATAATCCCTACTCAAGTTTGTCACTTTAATTGAAAAAACTCTTTAACCCACAATCAACACACATATTATTTTGCGGGTAGAAAGGGGGTATGACAGTAATTAGGAGTAAAATTCTAAAGCATTGATTATCCTACTAATTATCAAGCATGAATGTACGAGTAAATCATTTTCAATTATGTAAGGCTTTAATTTAGTAGAAATTTATTGCTTGCTTTGATTGATGGAATTAGTTACCGTAGAGCTGCCAATATGGGCTTGACTTGTTGGGGTGACCCAACCAGCCTCTGATTTAATAGGGTTGGGCTAAGATTTTTGGAGTAAAAATGAGGCTTTTAAGCTCGACCCAAGTAAGCTCGTAGCTCATGAGGCTTGACCAAGATTGGACTGGGTCGGCCCATGGGCCTAATAAACATACACTACAAAAAATGGGTCAAATAGTGGCAGTTAGTTAGTGGCGGTCACCAGTAACTCCTGCAAATTGTATTAAATTGTGGGACTTTCTCTAGCCGACACCATTATTTATAATTTGCGGGGTCTAGAACCTCTGCAACATTAAAAGAAAAAGAACGCCAAACTTCTATTTTTTCCCGCTATATTTTTGTTTTCCCTCATTCTTTTCTCCTCCAAAACTTTTAGACCGTCCCAAACCCCTTTCTCTCTCTCTCTCTCTCTAGTCTCCCCGCCTCTCTCTTACAGTACTGAAAGAGTGTAGCAGTCAAGTTCTCCCAATCACAGTAATTTTTTCTTCCGTTTATTTGCAATTTGATTTTCATCTTCTCCAATTCTGGTTTTGTGTAACCTGGTATTTTTATATTTTGTAAATCGCATGTGAGTTTTCACTTTGTTTTTATGTTATTTTGGGTATTCTCGGTTGGATTTGAGGTTTCTCTCTTTATTTTGAGTTTTTGGTTTATTTGGGGTTTCTTTGTTGATTTTATGTAATTTATTAGCTTGATTTCTTAATAGGCCTAGAATATTTTGGATGCAATCTACTTTATTGCCTCAATATCCTAATGTATTTTTGTTTTCTGTTTCCTTTTTTCATGTTCTGTATTGTAAAAAAACAATTCACTAATAAATTGATTAGTCTCTGTGTTTTTCAGTTTTGATAAGCTTTTTCTCCATTATTTCTTTAATTATTGCACTACTGGTATACCTAATTTTTAACTTTCATTGTACTTGATTCTTACTTGCAAGTTTATAGCAAATACCTAGGCACGTGTATGTATAATTTTGGTTTGGTGATAATGCTATATTTTTTTTTACTTAGTTAATTAGTCAAGTGGCATATTTTTGTATAAAATGAGAATGAAGTTTTACTATTTCTCTTTCTTGGTTTTAGCTAGATGATTTTTTAGCATTACTATATTATTACTTGTTAGGAGTGAAATTCTTACTCGTCGAGAAATCTGTCTAATTATGCTATTGATATTAAAGTTTTCTTTCAGGAAAAAAATGAATATTTATCTAAGCTATGTAATTGATTAGAATATGATAACATCTATTTGAACTCTATTAATCTTATCATGCTTGATTTCTTTTCTTTTCACCTCTTCCAGAAAATGATTGATTGTTTGTAAACTTTTGTGTTTCTATTAATGTTGTCATTTGTCATTTAATTTACTAATTGCGTCGACGAGCTTGTTGTTTAATGCAAAAGGCTTGTTGTAATGTAGTCAATTAAGGAATAATTAAGTATCATGTTGTAGTATTCTCAGTTGGTCTTATCATGCTAGATAATTAGTAGAACATTACTGTCACGACCCAAAATCCCATCATAGGCGTCGTGATGACACTTAGTCTCTAAGGCTAGGTAAGTCGATTGCAATTATATTTCGAACCTTTTTTTTAAATAGATAATTTAATACAAGTGTCAAAACCAAAAGCGACAAATATAACAACCTCCCAAGACTGGTAATACTGAGTCACGAACTCTAATTGAATACATGCAATGATCTCAAGGATCGAATATACAATATTGTTCAAACAAGAGTTGACAGTACAATAAAATAGAAAGACTCCAAGGGGATGCGACGACCAAGTAGCTCTACCTTATATCCTTACGATCACACTCTAACCTCTGTCCGAATCCGATATCTCCAATACCTGGCTCTGCACAAAAATATACAGAAGTGTAGTATGAGTACACCACAGTTGATACACAGTAAGTATCAAGACTAACCTCGATGGAGTAGTGACGAGGTACAATCAAGATACTCACTAGTCAAATAACCTGTCTAATATAGCAGTATACAATAGACACTCACAATCAAGACACTCACTAGTCAAATAACATATGTAATCAACCAGTGATATAAACATCAAGGCAACAAGAATACCATAATAATTGTTCAAAAGAATAAGGAACACACGTACAACCAATTAATCAAGTCCTTCAAATATAAATCTTTCACATATAATTCTTTAGAATAAATACCTTCCGAATATACTTCTTTCAAATAAATATCTTTCGAGTATAAAATTCTTTCAAAAATATATCTTTCGAATATAAATTCTTTCAAATAAAAGTCACTCTGTGACACCTCATTTCATAATCATACAACACGGGTCTCAGCCCACTTTCATGTTTTCGTAACACGGGTCTCAGCCCACTTTCATGTTTTCACGGTACCTCGTGCCCATATTTCATATTTGTTGTGACGTGCAACCAGATCCCATATAACATTAATCATACTTGTTGCAGCGTGCAACCCGATCCCATATAACATAATCCGCTCGGCACTGGCCACAGACTCATAATTTCAACATAGATCAGACTATTTTTAAGTTTACCGAAACAACAAGACAAGTTGCACAAGATATAAAAATAAACACAAGAAAAATCACAACATCACATGAAAATTACCAACGCAATAACCCCACATCATCACATAAAAATTATCAATACAATAACCCCACATAATCACATATCATCCCTGACAATAGTCACATTTATCTCTCCTATATCCACCCTTGTCACTCTTATAATAGCCTTCTTTATCCCTCCGCCTTGACAATATCAATAGCCACCCTTATCGCTCATATAATAGCCTCCCTTATCGCTCCGTTTAATAGCCTACCTTATCACTCCACCCAGACAATATTGCAACATACATAACAACAGTGAAATGCCATCCTTATGCCCGCATTATGTCAACAATGGAATTCCACCCTTATACGCCGCATAACAGTAACCCAAATCATACAACAATTCACACAGAATATTATCACAACAATAAAACATCATCAACTCGTATTCACAAATTGTACGTAGGCCACAACTATTCCAAGGGTACAAGGAAGTCAATTATTTTCACAATAGATAGTCCATGACTCAACACCATGTATATAAAATCTCAAAAACAACCCAAAACCCGGTGTCAGAAGTGCATGAGCATTTACTAGGAAATTAAAAATAAAATACAGTATCTGTCCAGAATACAAATTAGACAGGAAAATATAATAACTCTGAAGGAGACTCTGTTAGCTGCGGATCGCAATATAGAATGCAGCTCACCTATGTCCCCACAATTATTAACCACACCTCTGCACCCACAAGGCCGCTATACATATATGTACCTGCACAATAAAATGTGCAGCAAGTGCAGTATGAGTACGAAAATAACGTGTACCCAGTAAGTATCAAGCCTAATCTTGAAGTGGTAGAGACGAGATAGCCGACTTTGACGCTCACTATGGGTCAATAATAATAATTGGAATAAATTATAATTATTCAAATCAACATGGTTCACAGAGTTAACAATAATTTTATTCAATTAGTAGAAATTAAAAAAATCCTTCAAAACAATTTTCCAATTTATTTATTTAAATCATGCAATTTCAATAAAACTTCAATTTATCAAATAGCTTTACAAGCTGCAATTCAATTTCAATAAATTTTTAATATATCAATTAAATCTCATTTACAGGAATAACAATTAATTCCTTAACAAGCAAGAGTAATAATTCATTAAATTCCAAGGATTTTTCAATTTATCAATTAGATTCGCAAGCTGAAATAAATTATTAAATCATCGTGTAATTATTATTATTAAGCATGATTTCCTGCCGAAGATGTACGACCCGATCCAGAGTGTCGTGTACACTGCCGAGGGACGTGCGGCGCGATCCATAGATGCATATATCCTGCCGAGGCGTTCGTCCCGCTCCACAAGAAAGGAGAACATTTTCTTATGTATCTCTGGAAGGAGAGTATATTTATTATGAGATAAATTCGGGAGTAGAACAATTTGTTTTAACAATTAATTGATTTAAACAGAAAATCAAGCATATGAGATTTTCATCCTTTAATATATTTATCTAACAATTCACAATATATTCATACATATCAATTAATATTAATTAATCAAGGAATACAATTTACACAAGTAATTCATGCTTTGAGTCCTAAACTACCCGAACTTTAGCATTAATATTGGCTACGCACGGACTCTTGTCACCTCGTGCGTACGTAGCCCTCGCAATTAGCAATAATTATTCAATTTAATCCCTATAGGGTAATTTCCCCCTCACAAGATTAGACAAGAGACTTAACTCGTCTCAAAGTCCACTTTCCAATTATCGCGTCGCGTAAAATTCTCGATTCGATCCCGAAAAATCCGAAACTATCCAAAAGTTATATAAAATAATTAATATATGTTCAATAAATTCGAAATTCATCTATTAAATAAATTACCTTATCCAAAATGGTAATATTCCTAAAATTCACACCAGGCCCACGTGCTCGGATTCTGGAAATTTTCGGATGAAAACGTTACCCAAATCTCAAGAACTTGAATATATAATTTCTACCCAATTCCATAACTATTTTCGTGGTCAAAATCTCATTTTTATAAAAATCTAGGTTTTTCATCTAACTCTTTGGTTTCTAAGATTTACTAGTTATAATCTATGTATTTAATTCAAAGTGTGTAGAATTAACTTACATTCATGTTACTAGTTGAGATCCTCTCTCGAACAGCTCCAAAATTGCCCAAAAATAGAGGAAACACGGACAAAAATGGCTCAGCCTCGTCCCTTTTTAACATTCAGCCCGAACAGCTTTTTCGCACCTGCGGAGGGTTACCGCACATGCAGCTTTCGCACCTGCGGAAATTCCTCGCAGGTGCGAGTTCCACTCGCCTGGGCCAAGGTCGCATCTGCGCAAAAATTCTCGCACCTGTGCGTTCGTAGGTGCGCCCAATGTTCCGCACATGCGATGGCAGGCCCTCTTTCCCCCTTCCGCTTCTGCGATTGAAGCTCGCATCTGCGAGGGTCGCACATGCGGCTGTCCAAGCGTAGGTGCAAACGTACCATAAGCAAAAAGCTTCAGCAGTTTTCTCCCAAGTCCGAAATTTGTTTGTGCCTCGTCCGGTTAACACTCGGGACCTCCGGGGCCCCTCCCGAACATACCAACAGGTTTGAAATCATAAAACGGACTCGCTCGATCTCTCAGAACGCGTAAAACAACATCAAATCTAAGAATCATACCCTAAACCAAATTGATTCAAACTTAAGAATTTCAAGTTCTTCAATTTACTTCCAATGCACCGAAATTTACTTAACTACTCGGAATGACACGAAAATTTGCGTGCAAGTCTTAAATCACTATACGGAAATATTCCCAAACTCGGAATTCCAAACAGACTTTAATTACTCAAAACCTACTCCAAACATAATTTAAAGAATTTTAAACCTTCAAATAGTTAATTTTTACTATTAAGCGTCAAAACGCTCCCGGTTTATCCAAAACCCGATTTGGACATACACCCAAGTCTAAATCATCATACGAACCTATTGGAGCCGTCAAATCCCGATTCTGGGGTCGTTTTCTCAAAATGTTGACCGACGTCAAACTTGTCCATTTAAAGCTAACTTAAGGAACCAAGTGTTCCGATTTCAACTCACACACTTCCAAATCCCGAACCAACCATCCCCGCAAGTCATAAATCATTAAAAAGCACATACTAGAAATTTTATTTAGGGGAACGGGGTTCTAATAGTCAAAAGGACCGATTGGATCGTTACATTCTCTCCCACTTAAATATACGTTCGTCCTCGAACGTGCTAAGGACTGTTCCGGAGTTGTCCAAAATCACAGTTTAATACTTTGAGCACCTACCCGTGCTACCACACCCAATTGAGCATATTAGCTCGAGCCAATCTGAAGATTCTCCTCTTTATTTAGGCGATTAAGCCTTAGAGCCCAATTCTAACATATAGAATTCTCCACCATGCTTGTTTCCAACCTACGAACATTGTATCAATCACTACACGATGCACCAATACAGGGTTGCATACCTTGGCTGAATTTAGATCATGCACCGTACCATTCACATGATCATAATATCATCCTCCGATAACAATAGCCGAAAATTCCACGAATCTGATGTTCACAACACACCTCATGATACCTATAATTCCCGTTCCAACTCTTGAACTGCTTTCACGATGGAAGAAATGTGTAGAAATTCATAACCAACTACTGAGTCAACAAATTATTGAGTTTCTCCTTCTGACAAGAACCATTGCCTCATTATGGACCAAATAATGGTATTTGCTCTTTATTATACTTCATATAATCCGATGGTACTGATCCTGGATCCAATAACCTTGTCTCACTTAGTATAAGCTGCTCGGGTAATAAGCCACCTCAGACATGACAAAAAGTCTCATATGATGCCACAATGAGCTAATAAGCTACAGACTCGATTGCGATACATAAGGAAAACAGACTATGGAAAGGAATACTCAACCCACGTGACTAATTAAACAACTGAAAAGGTGTCATGAACCTTCCTCAGAAAATGGGACACAAAATACACAAAATAGAATATAGGGAACTGTACTCAACATCACACTGTTGCGGCATGCAACCCGATCCGCACAAAAAGAATCTATAAGAAAATACTTACCGAGCTAGAATGCTCATTATTTACAAAATATCTGAACATCGGACATAAGCACGCTAAGTGCATAATACCATCCTTGGAAGGACCGACAACTTCATATGCTACAAAACTCAAGCACAACTAAGGTGCGATATATGATCTAAATCTCGAGAGCCATCATGTTCACACAACACCATCGATACGCGGAACCTCAACATATAAGAATTTTATCAAGCCGTTTCATAACTCATACGGCACGGCACAATATAGTATTACATGAAATAACCGATGACGAAACGACATCCAACGTCCAAATACTCCTCCATAGGGAGCTTTTATGCTGAAATGAACACATCCGGCCTAATATAGAGCCCGTATTCATGTTTAAATCCATCCACAGATCTCAAGTCGATTCTGATCGCATCGTACTAGGATAATAACCTTTCAAGTATCCATAATAACCCGTTTTTCCGATAACATACAAGAATAGCCATCATAACCGGAACAATACTTCCACAGTCAACAACCAAATGAACTGAGCGCCCTCCAGGCATAAATTCTCGAATCAGCGATATTACCACAATCTTCATACTTGGTTTCAATCTTCACTCAATCAAGTGACTACATGTCACTCTTACACAATCTTTTCGTGAGACACGCTCCCACGACCTTCCGCACCAGGTAACAAGTCTGCACATCCATGTTACCGGTTATACTATTGCTGTAAAGCATATCAAGAATCCACTAATCAATACACAAGGTCTCTTACACCTGACATCGACCTTAGATGATCGCGTAGAAGGGACACCTGGGCAGTTTCTTATAAAATATCGGGACTTAGGCTTTTTGGTTCATTTCTTTCACTTGTTGGACGAGTTTAGAGCTCTTTGAAGATGGGTTTTCACCTAGCACTTTGAGTTAAGTAATTTCTATACAAAATGAGTCTAATACATACATTTTGGGTAGATTCTTAATATATAAATTATAGAAAATATGAGTTTAGTTAAAAAATCTAGGTTTTGATGAAAATGAGATTTAACCACGAAAATAATTATGGAATTGGGTAGAAATTATATATTTGAGATTGTGAGGTTATGGGTAACATTTATCTTCAAATTTTTCCGGAATCCGGGCACGTGGGTGATCTCGTATGCCAAAAACAATACCATCTTACTTTAAACATCTAAATCCCTTTCCTGCTCATCCGAGCTCATGACATCCTTGTCAACACCGAGCCGAAATCTTAAATCCTCAACTTTCGAATCCCATGCTACTTAGTGCACGTAACCACGCCAATGCGCAGGAGTACAAGAATTACATCATAACTCCCGAACCACTAATAGGGTAAACACTTCATCATATAGAAACCTTCTTCTTAACTCATTTCAAGATAACCATTGTAACACGTGACTGAATTCCCATATCCGTAGAAAATACCGACCTTGGGTAGTGGTCTAAACCACCATAACTCTTCTGGGATCCATCTACACATAACATATCATAATACTTTAATTCCTCCAAATAAAATCAATTACGGCGGCCATCAAGCCTCGCACGTACCGCTACAAATCACACACATAATTCAATGCGTTGAAGGAACTGATCATTACCACCATCATGCCGATTCAACCATTGTTATACGACCCGTCTTTTCTTAATTTATTCTCAACTTACCTTAGAAATAATAATAGCTCCATTCATTACATCATGAACTCAAATCCGTACTTATCCCGAGTGACCTTATTTCACGAGACCACACTGTTTCAAAACCCACTAGTCATCTCATATCCCTCCTTGTGCGCACTTTCACATCTTCAATTGGTACACCCATTCTGATACTTCTTTTATGAATCCCAAGTTATTTCCTTTTGTTTCTCGAATGCTACACCACAACCTGAAGATAACGCAGAGTTCTCCAAGCCCCATTTCATAATTTGCTGAAAAATCTCGATACTCAACCATACTATAGACTTGAGATCCTTAGATACCACACTTTAAATTGTTGAATCCACTAGGACCGTTATTGAGAGTCACTTGCTCTAACGTTTTCCCAAACAAGATCAATTCCAAGGGCCTGCTAGCACATGGACACTTTATCAAGGAAACATCCGACTATTTTACTTTTCCGTGCATTACATCTACATGAAGCATAAACTCCGAGTCTTCCAAAAACCTGAATATGAATTAATATGGCCAAATATGTCACACATTCCCCAAATACTTTGCTCAAATTACCACTGATGTTTTCTTTCCTTAGTTGCAATGACCCACCAATACACCGATAACTAGAAACCGCACAAGTTGACACTACGCAATCTAATCATAGACGGTGGGGCTCTCCCACTTAGCTTGAAGCTACAATTACAAAATTGTTGGAATCCACCGAGATTCTTTATTCATTGTTGACATGATCCTGCACATGCAACTCGCCAAATTTTCTCGAAATCCTTCTATTAACCTTTAATAAATACTCTAAACTACTAGTCGCATTTACATATTAAATTTCTTGTCGGAAGCTTCGTCAATACCACTCAATCGCTAACCTGCTCATAGGAGATAACCCACCTGTGGAAATTACATGCCGACATATTCCAATGTCGCTGCACTGGGTGCAAATACTACCAAATCAGTAGATCATCGTGAGTGCAGGCTGATTCACCAGCTGCCCCAGTCCGTTCACTTCTCATGGATGTCAACTAGAGGTGCGACAATACCTTCCAATCCAAAGTCATGTTGTATCCTTCTTCATATCAAGCAGCTCCCTCTTGTTGTATCCAATCTTCCTCAATATAGCAGCTAATATTACAACTTAAGTTTGTAGACCTAGTCATTGTCCATTCTACATCCCAAATCACTCCAAACGTTCCTCAATACGTGTAATCATCCTACCACGTAACCCATGTGCTACCTTGGCACTCTCCCACTTTGTTCAACCATCTCCTTTAAGCAACTACTCTGCTTCTATTTTCTTACACTTGGCCTTTTCGGAGCCTAACCACCGCATGGCACCTACCACATGTCCTTCCTCATCCTTCATTGTCCAGTTGTTGTTTTAACTCAAAATCCGTCTCTATAGCACTTGAACCAATAGCTCGTTACCAACTTTAAACCTTTCTGACAATCATCCTTCTCGAGACATCAATACTAGAAACGCTACTTCGATCCTGAATCACTGTGCACCGCGATCTCTAACGACTGCTTCCCCTATACCAATTCCTAACACCCCGTCGTGAAGGCGAGTTGAAGAAAACCATAACACTGGCGAACCTAAATGCATTTTACAAGGCGACGACACCACATCAAAATTGAGAACTCTACCACACTTGAAAAATATCAAGCTTCGTTACTCCATCAACCCCAAACCTGAACATTCATAGTCCGATTACCTTTTTTCCGCTGAAATTAAAACATGGAACCTATGAATTATGTACTGAGAAAACCTTCTTTCAAGTTGTTTACTGCCCTGACACATAGACGGGCAATTTACCCTTTCATAAACATTGTGCGATAACAACACACGAATCGTCGTAACAATCAATGCCAAATTTTGAAACCTTAGGTAGTATTGATACTTAACTTGAAATGATAGAGCGTCCTTTCGCAAGGCGACAACAATAGCCCAATTAATTACACAGGGAGAAGCATCATGCACTACATCTGTAGTACCATTAAAAATTTCCTCGATCCTCAATGTATAACAAGCGTTTCACGTCGCATAAGTTTGAATATGAAGGAAATGTAGGCATAAGCCTCAAAGGAATCGAATCGCACGATGAGGAACCAAGAAAGGAAGTATTCCTAACAGCCCTGTAGCCTCTCGAAGATAAGCACAGACGTCTCTGTACCGATCCGTAAGACTCTACTAGACTTGCTTATGACTCGTGAGACCTACGTGAACCTAGTGCTCTGATACCATGTTGTCACGACCCAAAATCCAATTAAAGGTCGTGTTGGCGTCGGACACCACTATCAGGCAAGCCAACCATAATCAATTAACTTAATTACCCATTTTAGTATTTTTTAAATAAAAATTTCTTCAATGAAATTGTAAAGATAAAACTCATAGAGTAAATGATAAATAGTTTTAGCAACTAATTTCTAAATAATTCACAATCATTCCCAAAACCCGGTGTCAGAAGTGCATGAGCATTTACTAGGGAATTAAAAATAAAATACAGCATCTGTCCAGAATACAAATTAGACAGGAAAATATAATAACTCTGAAGGAGACTATGTTAGCTGTGGATTGTAATATAGAATGCAACTCACCTATGTCCCCACAATTATTAACCACACATCTGCGCCCACAAGGTCGCTATATATATATATATGTACCTGCACAATAAAATATGTTGCAAGTGCAGTATGAGTACGAAAATAACGTGTACCCACTAAGTAACAAGCCTAATCTCGAAGTGGTAGAGACGAGATAGCCGACTTTGACACTCACTATGGGTCAATAATAATAATTGGAATAAATTGTAATTATTCAAA
The DNA here is from genome assembly GCF_000390325.3 of Nicotiana tomentosiformis. Taxonomy (NCBI): domain Eukaryota; kingdom Viridiplantae; phylum Streptophyta; class Magnoliopsida; order Solanales; family Solanaceae; genus Nicotiana; species Nicotiana tomentosiformis. Next base: position 71,323,847 of record NC_090821.1, on the reverse strand, counting down.
TTAGCATGGTTCACAGAGTTAACAATAATTTTATTCAATTAGCATAAATAATAATAATAAATCCTTCAAATGCAACAATTTTCCAATTTATTTATTTAAATCATGCAATTTCAATAAAACTTTCAATTTATCAAATAGCTTTACAAGCTGCAATTATATTTCAATAAATTTTTAATTTATCAATTAAATATCATTTACAGGAATAAAAATTAATTCCTTAACAAGCAAGAATAATAATTCATTCAATTCCATGGATTTTCTAATTTATCAATTAGCTTCGCAAGCTGAAATAAATTATTAAAGTATCGTGTAATTATTATTATTAAGCACGATTTCAGCCGAGGACGTACGGTCTGATCCAGAGTGTCGTGTACACTGCCGAGGGACGTGCGGCGCGATCCATAGATGCATCTATCCTGCCGAGGCGTTCGGCCCGCTCTACAAGAAAGGAGGACATTTTCTTATGTACCTCCGGAAGGAGAGTATATTTATTATGAGATAAATTCGGGAGGAGAATAATTTCTTTTAACAATTAATTGATTTAAACAGAAAATCAAGAATATGAGATTTTCATCCTTTAATATCTTTATCTAACAATTCAAAATATATTCCTATATATCAATTAATATTAATTAATCAAGGAATACAATTTACACAAGTAATTCATGCTTTGAGTCCTAAACTACCCGTACTTTAGCATTAATAGTAGCTACGTACGGACTCTCATCACCTCGTACGTACGTAGCCCCCGCAATTAGCAACAATTATTCAATTTAATCCCTATGGGATAATTTCTCCCTCAAAAGATTAGACAAGAGACTTACCTTGTCTCAAAGTTCACTTTTCAATTATCGTGTCGCGTCAAAAAATCCGAAACTATCCAAAAGTTATATAAAATAATTAATATATGTTCAATAAATTCGAAATTCATCAATTAGATAAATTACCCTATCCAAAATGGTAAAATTTCTAAAATTTACCACGGGCCCACGTGCTCGGATTCTGGAAATTTTTGGATGAAAACGTAACCCATAATCTCAAGAACTTGAATATATAATTTCTAGCCAATTCCATAACTATTTTCATGGTCAAAATCTCATTTTTATCAAAATCTAGGTTTTTTTATCTAACTCTTTGAGTTTTAAGATTTACTAGTTATAATCTACTTATAATCTATATATTAACTCAAAGTGTGTAGAATTAACTTACCTTCATGTTGTTAGTTGAGATCCTCTCTCGAACAGCTCCAAAATTGCCCCAAAATGGAGGAAATACGGACAAAAATGGGTCAGCCTCGCCCCTTTTTAACATTTTGTCCGAACAACCTTTTCGCACCTGCGGAGGGTTACTGCACATGCGGCTTTCACACCTGAGCAAATTCCTCACAGGTGTGAGTTCCACTCGACTGGGGCAAGGTCGCATCTGCGCATTCGAAGGTGCGCCCAATGTTCTGCACCTGCGATGGCAGGCCCTCATTCCCTCTTCCGCTTATGCGATTGAAGCTCGCATCTGCGAGGGTCACACCTGCGGCTGTCCAAGCGCAGGTGTGAACGTACCAGAAGTAGAAAACTTCAGCATTTTTCTCTCAAGTCCGAAATTGGTCTCAGCCTCGTCCGATTAACACTCGGGACCCCCTCCCCCCCCCCCCCCCCGAACATACCAACAAGTTTGAAATCATAAAACGGACTCGCTCGAACTCTCGGAACGCGTAAAACAATATCAAATCTAAGAATCATACCCTAAACCAAATTGATTCAAACTTAAGAATTTCAACTTCTTCAATTTACTTCTAATGTACCGAAATATACTTAACTACTTAGAATGACACGAAAATTTGCGTGCAAGTCTTAAATCACTATACGAAACTATTCCTAAACTCGAAATTCCAAACGGACTTCAATTACTCAAAATCCTACTCCAAACCAAATTTAAAGAATTTTAAACCTTCAAATAGTTAATTTTTACTATTAAGCGTCAAAACGCTTTCGGATTATCCAAAACCCGATTCGGACATACGCCCAAGTCTAAAATCATCATACAAACCTATTGGAACCGTCAAATCCCGATTCCGGGGTCGTTTTCTCAAAATATTAACCGAAGTCAAACTTGTCCATTTAAAGCTAACTTAAGGAACCAAGTGTTCCGATTTCAACTCACACACTTCCAAATCTCGAACCAACCATCCCCGCAAGTAATAAATTATTAAAAAGCATATACGGAAAATTTTATTTAGAGGAACGAGGTTCTAATGGTCAAAATGACCGGTTGGGTCTTTACAGTAGAAATGATGAAATTTCACACCAAGATAATGGGGAATGCTTACCTTGAAGAAGAGGGGAGTTGGTGGTCTTGAGAGAGTGGAGAAGAGCTCCTAAATCCATCCAAGTGAAATGAGGAAAATAAATCCTGAATTGGCTTAAAAAGAGCTGGGGCTCGTCTACTCTAGCGAAGTGTGCCTCACTTTACTGTCCACTGCAGGCACAAGATCCACATATGGTCTGGCAAACGAGCTTCGATTCGTTGTCCGCCAAATTAACTAGATGGTATAACTTTTGTAATTTATCATAACCTTTACTAGGAATTTTCAAATGACGAACGACTTGATGCGTTAAAAACTAGACTCAAAGGGCTATACTCTAGGTACAAAATTCATGGAATGTATCTTCATATTATGAGAGTTATACCCGTTCAAAAGTAGGTGTTGTGCAAAGTAAGACACCTTTTCCACTTAATATTTCTAACTTTTGCCAATTAGTGCGAAAACCTTCTAGACCTATCCAAATACAAATTCGGACATACGCCCAAGTCCAAAATCATCATCCGGTCCTAAGAGAACTATCAAAATTCCGCCCCGAGGTAGAATACTAAAAAGTCAAATATGGTCAACTCTTTCAACTTAAGGCTTCCAACATAGAATTTATTCTTCTGAATCACTTGAAAATCAAAACCGACGATTCACACACATCATAATACATCATATAAAGCTATTCAAAACTTCAAAAAATTGGGAGGAGCGCAAATGTTCAAAACGACAAGTCGGGTCGTTATATTTACCTTTACTTTTTATTGTCTTATAAAGTGTTAAAATATGTCTCTAATCTTATAGCTTTGAAATCTTGTAGGTGATATTGTTTCACAGTAATCTATTTTTTCAATGGATAAGTCTTGGATTAGAATGTCAAGGAACACAAGAGAATATTTGCTTGGTTTGAATCAATTTCTAGAATTTGCATTTAAGAATGGAGCTATAAGAGATAGAATAAAATGTCCATATCCTAAATGTGATTTTAGAAAGTGGCAGACTAAAGATATAGTATTTGATCATTTGGTATGCAAACCATTCCCTCAAAATTATGTCACTTGGGTTATGCATGGGGAAATGAATGTGATGCACAGTTCTAAAAACATAGAGGTTACCCATGATACAATACTTCCTGATAATCCTATAGAATTATTGATTAATGAAGCATTTGGGGGCATAAGACATAGATAGGTGAGACTGGACGAAGGCTCGGACGAGCACAACTTTATCTTTATACTCTTAAGAAACTAGATGGAACATATTTGAATGATGCGGCAAAGGAGATATGTATAAGTTTCTTCTTTATCTTTTTTATTGTTGAAGGTTATTTTTTCTTTTTGGGGTATGAAATCTAATATATGTATCTGTCTGATTCACTGTTATTTTGTGTGTCAAAAGTATCAAATTATGTTTTAAATTGGTCGCAAATACAACACAACTTGAATATTCAGAATTTGAATTTTATGGGTTTCAGTTCGAAAGTCTACCACAACTCATTAGATTCACAGTTTTCAAAATTAATTATTTGTAATTATTCAGTTGGAGTGTGCCACTTATGTCATTGATCTGGCACTTGTTCAGTTGGAATGTGCTATTTATCCTCTTGATTAAGGTTTGGTGCTTTTGTCTGGAATATTTCCCTATCTTAATCAAAGCATTGAGCATTTTTAGCTATACTACTGTAGGAGATACTCCCTCCGTTTTCAATTAGATGAGGTACTTTCTTTTTTAGTTTGTTCCAAAATAAATGACACATTTCTAAATTTGGAAATAACTCAATTTTAAACTCTTCATTTTACCCTTAATGAGAAGCTTTTATAACCACACAAATGTCATGGCCCCACAAAACTTTACCCCTTAAGATTTTAAGACCACAAGTTTCAAAAGTCTTCTTCGTTTTTCTTAAACAACGTGCCGAGTCAAACTAGCTCATCTAAATTTAAACGGAGGGAGTAGTAAATAGAGGGTATAACTTATAATAGGGTTTAGTTTCTGCCCTTTTCTTCGGTTCCTGTGCCAAAAGAGTTACTTTTGTGTTGTGATAATTTTAATCTTGCCTCTGACTTTTACGAGAAAGAAAGTTTAATTCTGTTGCTTTTTGATTTTCAGCTAAGAGTATTAGAGATAGTTAATAGAGTTTGTCCATCAAAGTTACTAAGAAAATGACTTCTGACTATAGTCTGTGTTACTTTTTTACTGGTGTGAAGTACTTTCGAAATAAACACGGTATATATAAACACCTATTTGTATTGATATGGCAGTTTCACATCTATGATCCTTATTGATCATGATGTGGTTTAGTTTGGTCTACAGTTTAACTATTTACTGCTTCAGCTTGTGCAGAAACAATAGGTAGTTCCGCTGCAGAGTATTAAGTACTGATCTTGCTTCTTCAAATGCAAAAGGAGTCAGTAAAATGAATTAGACCACCATATAATTCTAAAAAATCATCATGTATCTTTTAAGTTCATTTTACTTACAATGAGACCTATAAGGATGAAGTTCATTTTTGGTGTTGCTTTTGTATTTAGGTGTATTTTATACTTTTAAAGTGTCTCGCTTGATGCATTTCAGCAGCTATCTTTTTTCTTGCTTGTCTTAGTGTGCATTTAATTACTTATTAATATTGTGACAAACAATATTTAGGAAAAAATTGAGTTTTCTTTGAACCAAAGCATGGTGTATGAGTCTGAAGTTTCGTCGAATGATGTTATTGGTAAAGTGCTAGGAAAAGAGCACTCTAGAAGGGTAAGGTGCTTAGGATTAGGAGTTATCTCCAACAAAGTTTTTAAACATGCAAGACCTTGTTTTGTTGATATGAATGCTTCAAGTAGTGATGCCTCATGTTTGAACCATTGCCAAGAGAACTACAATAAATTGTTGAATGCTCATAACCAAAGCCAAGAGAACTACAAAGAAATAGTGAATTCTCACAAACATATGATGAATTCTTTCAAGACATATATGATGATGAAAGTAGGGACAATACCAAAACAATTTGTGGGGTTCTTTTCTTCTCCTCGTACAACGGTAAATAAACTTCTTCTATTTTTCAACTGATATTATCTACATCAGGAGCAACTCATATAAAAAAACTAAAGATCTTCTTTCTCCGGTCTTCTTTTGTGGATCGATTGTAATTTATTCCTGTTGACACTTTCTTGTTTCTAGGATTATAGTTATGTATGTGTACTGCCGAATTCCTAGTATCATGTGTTTTGAAATTTTGACTAGAGAATAAAGCTTGGATTTGGTAAAGATCATATTTTTATTCGGTGCACGCCCACACGCCTGTCACCTAGCATGTGCGTCATCTCAAAATCAATCACATGATACCAAAATCTGGGGTTTAATACCCTCAGGACCAGATTTAAAACTGTTACTTACCTCAAGCCGTGAAATTCTTATTCCGCAATTTCCTTTCCTCGTGAATTGGTCCCCAAACGCCTCAAATCTGGTCATAAATAATTCGTTTTAGTCAATAAAATTCTTTGAAATTAATTCCATAAGAATATAATGATTTTTCAAAAAAATCCGAAAATTAACTCAAAAATCGCCTGTGGGGCCCACGTCTTGGAACTCGACAAAAGTTATAAAATCCAGAAGCTCATTCAACCACGAGTCTAACCATACCAATTTTATCAGAATCCGACCCCAACTCGATCCTCAAATCTTCAATTTAAACCAAGAGAGTTTTCAAATTTTCCCAACTCAATTCACCAATTAAATGATAAAAACAAACATGGATTCGAGTAATTTAACCAATATTGAGTTAAGAACACTTACCCCATTGTTTCATCTGAAAATCATCCAAAATCGCCTCAAATCCGAGTTCCAAATCGTCAAAAACTGAAAATGGGATGAAGTCCCATTTTTGGAACATAAACTCATTGCTCAGGCTTTTCTTCTTCGCGAACGCGGTCAATGCCTCACGTTCGCGAAGCACAAAATATCTCCCGTCCAAATTCCTCTTTCACGAACGCGACATCACCCTCGCATTCGCGAAGCTCAAAATGCCTCTACCTCAATGCCTTCTACGCGAACGCGTTCAACCCATCGTGAACGCGATACTTCGTTCCCCCTCACTACGCGAACGCGACACCCCCTACGCGAACGCATAGACCAATTGCCTGGGGTCCTCAGCTGCTTCCTCTCTTCTTCGCGAACGTGTAACACCTCTCGCGTTCGCGATGCACACCCAGTCCACCATTTGCGAACATGTGCTTCTCTTCGCGAACGCAAAGAGCAAATATTGCCAGCCTCTCAGTTCCTCTTCGCGAACGCGAGGCTCTACTCGCGAACGCGATGAAGGAAACCAGATGGTGCATCAGAAAAATTCCAGCAGAGTTCCAAGTCTAAAAATCCAGCCCGTTAACCATCTGAAACTCACCCGAGCCCCTCGGGACCTCGACCAAATATACCAACAAGTCTTAAAACCTCATAAGGACTTAGTCGAATCCTCAAATCACCTCAAACAACGCTAAAACCATGAATTACACCCCAATTCAAGCTTAATGAACTTTGAAATTTCTAATTTCTACAAACGACTCCGGAACCTATCAAATCACATCCGATTGACCTCAAATTTTGCACACAAGTCATAAATGACATAACAGAGGTATTCTAATTTTTAGAATCGGATTCCGACCCCGATATCAAAAAGTCAACCTCTTGGTCAAACTTCTCAAAAATTAAACTTTCGGCATTTCAAGCCTAATTCCTCTACGGACTTCCAAATAATATTCCGGACACGCTCCTAAGCCCAAAATCACCATACGGAGCTATTGGAATCATCAAAATTTAAATCTGAGGTCGTTTACATATAGGTCCATATCCGGTCCACTTTTCTAACTTAAATTTTTCAATTATGAGACTAAGTGTCTCATTTCACTCCGAGTTCCTTCCGGACCCGAACCAACTAACCCGATAAGTCACAAAATAATTATAAAGTATAAATTGAGTAGTAAATGGGGAACGAAGCCATGATATTCAAAATGACCGGTCGGATCGTTATATTAACATTGCATATAATTATATATTTAGATGAAAATAAAGATGTTAAGGCATCTTTCTTTTACAAAAGGATTCATATATGCTAGATGAAGATGATTTGTTGGTATTGGATATGTCATGAGCAACTTGAAAATATTTTTGAGTGGTTTAAGTTGAATAGTGACTTTTAATGAATGAAATATTATCCTCGCTTTTTGTGTTTTATTGTAATCTATGGGTACAATTTCAAATATATTAAGTTTTGCAAAAGCTTTTTATCCAACAAGTATGTTTTTGACTATATATAGAGAGGGTGGACCGGCCCGTGGGGGCCCGTAACCCATATAGGGGTGGGGTGGGGTGACCATTTAAGACCCATCGAAACAGTAGGCAATAAGCAATATAGGCATTTGGAAAAGAATCAAATCTTTATATTTGATTGAGTATATCAATTAAACTGTTATCTTCTAATTGTACTATTTTACTTAACACTTTTATTTCAGAAAATAAATCTAAAACATCAATATCGGATTGATTATTATGCTTTAAGGAACATTAAAGATTAAGGCAATATTTTTCCAAATTTCCATTATCTAGTGATCTCAGTTTTTTACATCTGTAGTACCATTAAACATTTACTCGATCCTCAATGTATAACAAGCACTTCACGTTGCGTAAGATTGAATATGAAGGAAATGTAGGCATAAGCCTCAAAGGAATCGAATCGCACGATGAGGAATCAAGAAGGGAAGTATTCCTAACAGCCTTGTAGCCTCTCGAAAATAAGCACAGACGTCTCTGTATCGATCCGTAAGACTCTACTAGACTTGCTCATGACTCGTGAGACCTACGTGAACCTAGTCCTCTGATACCATGTTGTCACGACCCAAAATCCAATTAAAGGCCGTGATGGCGCCGGACACCACTGTCAGGCAAGCCAACCATAATCAATTAACTTAATTACCCATTTTAGTATTTTTGAAATAAAAATTTCTTCAATGAAATTGTAAAGATAAAACTCAGAGAGTAAATGATAAATAGTTTTAGCAACTAATTTCTAAATAATTCACAATCATTCCCAAAACCCGGTGTCACAAGTGCATAAGCATTTACTAAGGAATTAAAAATAAAATACAACATCTGTCTAGAATACAAATTAGACAGGAAAATATAATAACTCTGAAGGAGACTCTGTTAGCTGTGGATCGTAATATAGAATGCAGCTCACCTATGTCCCCAAAATTATTAACCACACATCTGCGCCCACAAGGCCACTATACATATATGTACCTGGACAATAAAATATGTTGCAAGTGCAGTAGTACCCACTAAGTAACAAGCCTAATCTCGAAGTGGTAGAGACGAGATAGCCGACTTTGTCACTCACTATGGGTCAATAATAATAATTAAAATAAATTATAATTATTCAAATCAGCATGGTTCACAGAGTTAACAATAATTTTATTCAATTAGCATAAATAATAATAAAAAATCCTTCAAATGCAATAATTTTCTAATTTATTTATTTAAATCATGCAATTTCAATAAAACTTCCAATTTATCAAATAGCTTTACAAGCTGCAATTATATTTCAATAAATTTTTAATTTATCAATTAAATCTCATTTACAGGAATAACAATTAATTCCTTAACAAGCAAGAATAATAATTCATTCAATTCCATGAATTTTCTAATTTATCAATTAGCTTCGCAAGCTGAAATAAATTATTAAAGTATCGTGTAATTATTATTATTATTAAGCAGGATTTCTGCCGAGGACGTCCGGCCTGATCCAGAGTGTCGTGTACACTGCCGAGGGACGTGCAGCGCGATCCATAGATGCATCTATCCTGTCGAGGCGTTCGGCCCGCTCTACAAGAAAGGAGGACATTTTCTTATGTACCTCCGGAAGGAGAGTATATTTATTATGAGATAAATTCGGGAGGAGAATAATTTCTTTTAACAATTAATTGATTTAAACAGAAAATCAAGAATATGAGATTTTTATCCTTTAATATCTTTATCTAACAATTCAAAATATATTCCTATATATTAATTAATATTAATTAATCAAGGAATACAATTTACACAAGTAATTCATGCTTTGAGTCCTAAACTACCCGTACTTTAGCATTAATAGTAGCTACGTACGGACTCTCGTCACCTCGTACGTACGTAGCCCCCGCAATTAGCAATAATTATTCAATTTAATCCCTATGGGGTAATTTCTCCCTCAAAAGATTAGACAAGAGACTTACCTTGTCTCAAAGTCCACTTTTCAATTATCGTGTCGCGTCAAAAAATTCGAAACTATCCAAAAGTTATATAAAATAATTAATATATGTTCAATAAATTCGAAATTCATCTATTAGATAAATTACCCTATCCAAAATGGTAAAATTTCTAAAATTCATCACGGGCCCACATGCTCGGATTCTGGAAATTTTCGGATGAAAACGTAACCCATAATTTCAAGAACTTGAATATATAATTTCTAGCCATTTCCATAACTATTTTCATGGTCAAAATCTCATTTTTATAAAAATCTAGGTTTTTTATCTAACTCTTTGATTTCTAAGATTTACTAGTTATAATCTACTTATAATCTATATATTTAACTCAAAGTGTGTAGAATTAACTTACCTTCATGTTGCTAGTTGAGATCCTCTCTCAAACAGCTCCAAAATCGCCCAAAAATTGAGGAAACACGGACAAAAATGGCTCAGCCTCGCCCCTTTTTAACATTCTGCCTGAACAACCTTTTCGCACCTGCGGAGGGTTACTGCACATGCGGCTTTCGCACCTGAGGAAATTCCTCGCAGGTGCGAGTTCCACTCGCCTGGGCCAAGGTCGCATCTGTGCAAAAATTCTCGCACCTGCGCGTTCGCAGGTGCGCCCAATGTTCTGCACCTGCGATGGCAGGCCCTCATTCCCTCTTCCGCTTCTGCGATTGAAGCTCGCATCTGTGAGGGTCACACCTGCGGCTGTCCAAGCTCAGGTGTGAACGTACCAGAAGTAGAAAACTTCAGCATTTTTCTCTCAAGTCCGAAATTGGTCCGAGCCTCGTCCCGTTAACACTCGGGACTCCCCCCCTGAATATACCAAGAAGTTTGAAATTATAAAACGGACTCGCTCTAACTCTCGGAACGCGTAAAACAACATTAAATCTAAGAATCATACCCTAAACCAAATTGATTCAAACTTAAGAATTTCAACTTCTTCAACTTACTTCTAATGCACCGAAATATACTTAACTACTTAGAATGACACGAAAATTTGAGTGCAAGTCTTAAATCACTATACGAAACTATTCCCAAACTCGAAATTCCAAACGGACTTCAATTACTCAAAATCCTACTCCAAATCAAATTTAAAGAATTTTAAACCTTCAAATAGTTAATTTTTACTATTAAGCGTCAAAACGCTTTCAGATTATTCAAAACCCGATTCGGACAAACGCGCAAGTCTAAAATTATCATACAAACCTATTGGAAAATTCCGATTCCGGGGTCGTTTTCTCAAAATATTGACCGAAGTCAAACTTGTCCATTTAAAGCTAACTTAAGGAACCAAGTGTTCCGATTTCAACTCACAAACTTCCAAATCTCGAACCAACCATCCCCGCAAGTCATAAATTATTAAAAAGCACATACGAGAAATTTTATTTAGGGGAACGAGGTTCTAATAGTCAAAACGACCAGTTGGGTCTTTACAGTAGAAATGATGAAATTTCACACCAGGATAACGGGGAATGCTTACCTTGAAGAAGAGGGGAGTTGGTGGTCTTGAGAGATTGGAGAAGAGCTCCAAAATCCGTCCAAGTGAAATGAGAAAAATGAATCCTGAAGTGGCTTAAAAAGAGCTGTAGCTGGGGCGCGTCTACTCTAGCGAAGTGTGCCGCACTTTGCTGTCCACTGCAGGCACAAGATCCACATATGGTCTGGCAAGCGAGCTTCGACTCGCGGTCCGCCAAATTAACTAGATGGTATAACTTTTGTAATTTATCATAACCTTTAGTAGGAATGTCCAAATGACGAACGACTTGATGCGTTAAAAATTAGACTCAAAGGGCTACACTCTAGGTACAAAATTCATGGAATGTATCTTCACATTATGAGAGTTATACCCGTTCAAGAGTAGGTGTTGTGCAAAGTAAGACACCTTTTCCACTTAATATTTTCAACTTTCGCCAATTAGTGCGAAAACCTTCTAGACCTATCCAAATGCAAATCCGGGCATACGTCCAAGTCCAAAATTACCATCCGGTCCTAAGAGAACTATCAAAATTCTGACCCGAGGTCGAATACTAAAAAGTTAAATTTGGTCAACTCTTTCAACTTAAGGCTTCCAACATAGAATTTATTCTTCTGAATCACTTGAAAATCAAAACCAACGATTCACACACGTCATAATACATCATATAAAGCTATTCAAGACTTCAAATAGTTGGGAGGAGCGTAAATGTTCAAAACGACAAGTCGGGTCGTTACATTTACCTTTACTTTTTATTGTCTTATAAAGTGTTAAAATATGTCTCTAATCTTATAGCTTTGAAATCTTGTAGGTGATATTGTTTCACAGTAATCTATTTTTTCAATGGATAAGTCTTGGATTAGAATGTCAAGGAACACAAGAGAATATTTGCTTGGTTTGAATCAATTTCTAGAATTTGCATTTAAGAATGGAGCTATAAGAGATAGAATAAAATGTCCATGTCCTAAATGTGATTTTAGAAAGTGGCGGACTAAAGATATAGTATTTGATCATTAGGTATGCAAACCATTCCCTCAAAATTATGTCACTTGGGTTATGCATGGGGAAATGAATGTGATGCAGAGTTCTAAAAATATAGAGGTTACCCATGATACAATACTTCCTGATAATCCTACAGAATTATTGATTAATGAAGCATTTGGGGGCTTAAGACATAGATAGGTGAGACTGGACGAAGGCTCGGACGAGCACAACTTTATCTTTATACTCTTAAGAAACTAGATGGAACATATTTGAATGATGCGGCAAAGGAGATAACTATAAGTTTCTTGTGTGTATTTTTTATTGTTGAAGGTTATTTTTCCTTTTTGGGTTATGAAATCTAATATATGTATCTGTCTGATTCACTGTTATTTTGTGTGTCAAAAGTACCAAATTATGTTTTAAATTGGTCGCAAATACACCACAACTTGAATATTCAGAATTTAAATTTTATGGGCTTCAGTTCGAAAGTCTACCACAACTCATTAGATTTACACATTTCAAAATTAATTATTTGTAATTATTCAGTTGGAGTGTGCCACTTACGTCACTGATTTGGCACTTGTTCAGTTGGAATGTGCTATTTATCCTCTTGATTAAGGTTTGGTGCTTTTGTCTGGAATATTTTCCTATCTTAATCAACGCATTGAGCATTTCTAGCTATACTACTGTAGGAGATACTCCCTCCGTTTCCAATTAGATGAGGTAATTTCTTTTTTAGTCTGTTCCAAAATAAATGACACATTTCTAAATTTGGAAATAACTCAACTTTAAACTCTTCATTTTACCCTTAATAAGAAGCTTTTATAACCACAAAAATGACATGGCCCCACAAAGCTTTAACCCTTAAGATTTTAAGACCACAAGTTTTAAAAGTCTTCTTCGTTTTTCTTAAAGTACGTGCCGAGTCAAACTAGCTCATCTAAATTAAAACGGAGGAGTAGTAAATAGAGGGTATAACTTATAATGGGGTTTAGTTTCTGCCCTTTTCTTCGGTTCTTGTGCCAAAAGAGTTACTTTTGTGTTGTGATAATTTTAATCTTGCCTCTGGCTTTTAAGAGAAAGAAAGTTTAATTCTGTTGCTTTTTTATTGTCAGCTAAGAGTATTAGAGATAGTAAATAGAGTTTGTCCATCAAAGTTACTAAGAAAATGACTTCTGACTATAGTCTGTGGTACTTTTTTTACTGGTGTGAAGTACTTTTGAAATAAATACGGTATATATAAACACCTATTTGTATTGATATGGCAGTTTCACATCTATGATCCTTATTGATCATGATGTGGTTTAGTCTGGTCTACAGTTTAACTATTTACTGCTTCAGCTTGTGCAGAAACAATAGGTAGTTCCGCTGCAGAGTATTAAGTACTGATCTTGCTTCTTCAAATGCAAAAGGAGTCAGTAAAATAAACTAGACCTATAAGGATGAAGTTCATTTTTGGTGTTGCTTTTGTATTTAGGTGTATTTTATACTTTTAAAGTGTCTGGCTTGATGCATTTCAGCAACTATATTTTTTTTTTGCTTGTCTTAGTGTGCATTTAGTTACTTATTAATATTGTGACAAACAATATTTAGGAAAAAATTGAGTTTGCTTTGAGCCAAAGCACGGTGGATGAGTCTGAAGTTTCGCCGAATGATGTTATTGGTAAAGTGCTAGGAAAAGAGCACTCTAGAAGGGTAAGGTGCCTAGGATTAGGAGTTATCTCCAATAAAGTTTTTAAACATGCAAGACTTTGTTTTGTTGATATGAATGTTTCAAGTAGTGATGCCTCATGTTTGAACCATTGCCAAGAGAACTACAATAAATTGTTGAATGCTCATAACCAAAGCCAAGAGAACTACAAAGAAATAGTGAATTCTCACAAACATATGATGAATTCTTTCAAGATATATATGATGATGAAAGAAGGGACAATAACAAAATAATTTGCGGAATTTTTTGCTTCTCCTCCTACAACGGTAAATAAACCTCTTCTTTTTTTCAACTGATATTATCTACATCAGGAGCAACTCATATAAAAAAAACTAAAGATATTCTTTCTCCGGTTTTCTTTTGTGGATCGATTGTAATTTATTCCTGTTGACACTTTCTTGTTTCTAGGATTATAGTTATGTATGTGTACTGCCGAATTCCTAGTATCATGTGTTTTGAAATTTTGACTAGAGAATAAAGCTTGGAATTGGTAAAGATCAGATTTTTATTCAAGAAATAGCTCAAGTTATAATTAGTATTCAAAAGATCTTATTGTTTTATTTTGTTTGCAGCCAAGAGATGCAGCTAGTGGATCCCTATCACCCATGGACGCAAGAAGATCATCTGATGGCAGTAATCCAAGTGACAACAATTGATGTTCTTTGTAATTGAATTGGATAGTTAATTATGACAATGTAATTACATGGTTGGAGCGGATGTTAGAATGGCTAGGGTGAATGTTTTTACTAAAATTTAGTTTGAAAACTACTGAATTACTATATTTATAAAAGTAATACTTTTGTGATACTAAATATGTTGATATTTCTAAGTATATATATAGATAGAGAGAGAGAGAGAGAGGTTAGATTATGGTGTGTACAGGTTCATTAGTAGATAATATTCAAAGTTCAATATTTGTAAAAAAATGCAGTAAAACAAAATTAATACTTTCAATGAATTGCGTGGGTTTTGAACGCCGGTAATTTTTGTATTGTTAAATAAATATTTCCTATGTTGCATAGCTTTAGACTGCCGAAACTTTTAAAAAATATAATTTTTTTAATAATTTAATAATCAATATACGGGGGTTGAATTGCCCCAAATTAACTGCTGCTAATTAATTACTGCAGTCGCGGTAGAACTACTGCAAATTGATTACCGCGAGCCTTCTTGCGGGAGTTTTGTGAATCGCTGCAACAACAAATTGCGGGAGTTGCGGACTGCTGCAATTTATAAAAATAACTGCCGCAATTTGACTTTTTTTTGTAGTGGTATTTAATTAAAAATATAAAAAAGTACAGAAAACTAAAAACAACAAGAAGAGTAGTCTAATCTCAAACTAGTAACATTTTTATGCGAATATAAATATTTTTTGTTCTTAAAGATTTAGTTATTTCTTAATGTTTAACTAATTAACTGTCACGACCTAAAATTCCAACCTATCGTGATGGCGCCTATCTCGATACTAGGCAAGCCGATAATCTCAATAAACCAAAACTTCTCTTTAAGGTTGAAAATATAATATTTAAATACAATACAAACACTCCCCAAAACTCGGTGTCACTGAGTACATGAACATCTAATATGAATACAAGTCTGGAAAATATAGTCTATAATAGTCTAAGACCAAACACAGTGAACAAAGAGATAGAGAAGGAGAGACAAGGTCTGCGGAACACGACAGCTACCTCAAAATCTCCTGAAAATCAACCGCGCGAAAGGATCACTACCCGCTATGTCCGGGAACACCTGGATCTGCACACGAAGTGCAGAGTGTAGTATGAGTACAACCAACTCAGCAAGTAACAATAATAAATATGGAACTGAAGATAGTAACGAGCTACACAGTTATGGTTCATTTTCAGTAATCCCACCAAAGAATAGACATGCTATCAAATCTGGCAGTTTAGTGTCAAATCAATTTTTATACAGTTCATGTTCATGTAATCCGTATATCAACAATCTTTCAGAGATTTCACAACAATGACAGATAGCAACTAAGTGCAACAAATGGAAATCAAGTACAACCTTTCAGGACAACAATCACTCACTCGGCTCCCAGCCCCCATCACTCTCTGGGCTCCCAGCCCTTATCTCTCACTCAATGGGTACCCGCGCTCACTGGGGGGAGGGGGGGTGTACAGACTTCGGAGGGGATCCTACAGCTCAAGCGCTATAATCTGCACGGACAACTCACGTGCTGCACGTACGACTCGCGTGCCATAATATAAATATCTCGATCCGCACGGCCAACTCACGTACCATAATATAAATATCTGGATCCGCACGGCCAACTCACGTGTTGCACGGCCAATGCACGTGCTATAGTATAATATAAGGATACGCACGACCAACTCACGTGCTATAGTATAATATAAGGATCTGCACGGCCAACTCACGTGCTGCACAGACAATATATAGTATCAATATCTCACAATCATGCCCTCGACCTCACTCAGTCATAAATCTCTCCAGTCTCTCGGGCTCTCAATAATCATGAAATCAGCCCAAACAATAATGATATGATGTATCAATAATAATAATAGAGACTGAGATAAAATGTGCAAGTAAAAACTGAGACAGAGTACATATAACATTTAGCATGCAATTCAACAAGTACCGACCTATGTGGGTCCCAACAGTACTATCACATAGCCTAAGCATGATTTCTAACATGATTTACAGCCAAATTTTATCAACACATAGAGAGCATATAGCTAACAACAAATTATTCAACTTTACAGTTTTCCGGGACGGACCAAGTCACAATCTCCTCGGTGCACGCCCACACGCCCGTCACCTAGCATGTGCGTCACCTCAAAATTAATCACATGATACCAAAATCTGGGGTTTAATACCCTCAGGACCAGATTTAAAACTGTTACTTACCTCAAGCCGTGAAATTGTTATTCCGCAATTTCCTTTCCTCGTGAATTGGTATCCAAACGCCTCAAATCTGGTCATAAATAATTCGTTTCAGTCAATAAAATTCTTTGAAATTAATTCCATAAGAATATAATGATTTTTCAAAAAAATCCGAAAATTAGCTCAAAAATCGCCTGTGGGGCCCACGTCTTGGAACTCGACAAAAGTTATAAAATCCAGAAGCTCATTCAACCACGAGTCTAACCATACCAATTTTATCAGAATCCGACCCCAACTCGATCCTCAAATCTTCAATTTAAACCAAGAGGGTTTTCAAATTTCCCCAACTCAATTCACCAATTAAATGATAAAAACAAACATGGATTCGAGTAATTTAACCAATATTGAGTTAAGAACACTTACCCCATTGTTTCATCTGAAAATCATCCAAAATCGCCTCAAATCCGAGTTCCAAATCGTCAAAAACTGAAAATGGGATGAAGTCCCATTTTTGGAACATAAACTCATTGCTCAGGCTTTTCTTCTTCGCGAACGCGGTCAATGCCTCACGTTCGCGAAGCACAAAATATCTCCCGTCCAAATTCCTCTTTCACGAACGCGACATCACCCTCGTCTTCGCGAAGCTCAAAATGCCTCTGCCTCAATGCCTTCTACGTGAACGCGTTCAACCCATCGCGAACGCGATGCTTCGTTCCCCCTCACTACGCGAACGCGTAGACCAATTGCCTGGGGCCCTCAGCTGCTTCCTCTCTTCTTCGCGAACGCGTAACACCTCTCGCGTTCGCGATGCACACCCAGTCCACCATTCACGAACGCGAGGCTCCACTCGCGAACGCGATGAAGGAAACCATATGGTGCATCAGAAAAATTCTAGCAGAGTTCCAAGTCCAAAAATCCAACCCGTTAACCATCTGAAACTCACCCGAGCCCCTCGGGCCCTCGACCAAATATACCAACAAGTCCTAAAATATCATACGGACTTAGTCGAATCCTCAAATCACCTCAAACAACGCTAAAACCATGAATTACACCCCAATTCAAGCTTAATGAACTTTAAAATTTTTAATTTCTACAAACGACTACGGAACCTATCAAATCACATCTGATTGACCTTAAATTTTGCACACAAGTCATAAATGACATAATAGAGGTATTCTAATTTTTAGAATCGGATTCCGACCCCGATATCAAAAAGTCAACCCCTTAGTCAAACTTCTCAAAAATTAAACTTTCGGTATTTCAAGCCCAATTCCTCTACGGACTTTCAAATAATATTTCGGACACGCTCCTAAGCCCAAAATTACCATACGGAGCTATTGGAATCATCAAAATTTAAATACGAGGTCGTTTACACATAGGCCCATATCCGGTCCACTTTTCTAACTTAAAATTTTCAATTATGAGACTAAGTATCTCATTTCACTCCGAGTTCCTTCCAGACCCGAACCAACTAACCTGATAAATTATAAAATAATTATAAAGTATAAATTGAGCAGTAAATGGGGGAACGAGGCCATGATACTCAAAATGACCGGTCGGATCGTTATATTAACATTGCATATAATTATATATTTAGATGAAAATAAAGATGTTAAGGCATCTTTGTTTTACAAAAGGATTCATATATGCTAGATGAAGATGATTTGTTGGTGTTGGATATGTCATGAGCAACTTGAAAATATTTTTGAGTGGTTTAAGTTGAATAGTGACTTTTAATGAATGAAATATTGTCCTCGCTTTTTGTGTTTTATTGTAATCTATTGGTACAATTTCAAATATATTAAGTTTTGCAAAAGCTTTTTATCCAACAAGTATGTTTTTGACTATATATAAAGAGAGAGTGTGTGGACCGGCCCGTGGGGGGCCGTAACCCATATAGGGGTGAGGGGTGACCATTTAAGGTCCATCGAAACAGTAGGCAATAAGCAATATAGGCATTTGGAAAAGAATCAAATCTTTATATTTGATTGAGTATATCAATTAAACTGTTATCTTCTAATTGTACTATTTTACTTAACACTTTTATTTCAGAAAATAAATCTAAACCATCAATATCGGATTGATTATTATGCTTTAAGAAACATTAAAGATTAAGGCAATATTTTTTTAAATTTCCATTATCTAGTGATCTCGGTTTTTTTACGCTAAATAGAAAACAAAAAATATTTTCATATTCTTCGAATTGTTCAAATCTATTTTGAAGTGAAAAAATAGTCTTGTCTACTATGTATAAATAGTAATTAACTCAGAAGGACTATTCAAGAGATTTCAATATCAATATTCACGTCAAATTATATTTTTCTATATATCACACGTTACTTACAAAGTTCGGGTTTGATTTTCATTTCAGATGCAATTTTCTTGGTAGAAATCATATCAGTTGTAATTTTTTTTAAGACGACAAATTTTAAAAGTCTTTTTTTAAAAAACTTTGTGATGAGTAATCTAAATTGAAACATAGAGAGTATATAATATAATAGGTGTAATAAAAAATGGCCCCCACAAATATGGGTTGCTTTACCTACCGTAGGGTAGGGCCGCCGCTGTCTCTATGTTTTCAAAGTGCAAGGTAAAGGATAAGTAGGATTCATGAATGGTACCATAGCAATACTCTTTCATAGTACAAATTAATTATTTCTACCTCAAGATACCAAAAAAGTCCAATGCAACACATAAAAGATGAAAAGAGCACATATCAATCTCCGTATATATGTAATGAAATTGGAGGAACAAAGGCTATTATGAACGACTATTCAGGATTAAGAACGCTTCCAGGAAACAATATCACGCCTGTCTCATCTTCTCTAATCAGAAAAAGAAATGGATGATCAGCAACGAAGTCTTTACCTTGTTTATAAGGAAGCCTCAACACCTTAAAACCTTCAAAAGCTTTCACATATTGCTTCTTCTTGGTAGACATATATAAAGGGAACTTGAACAGAGGTTCCATTGAGAAGGTGGAAATCATTGTCCTTTGTTACTGATGCATCGAACTTCTCATCCCATTCTCCTTTAAAGTACAATGAATTTGCAATGATAAGTTTTATTATTCCTTGTTTAACTGAGTTGGGAGAAAGAATTTCTTTGATAAGGCCGTTTGTTTCCTTTTCAGCCCATTGATTCACTTGATTTGTCACCTCTAAAGGCTTGTTAAAATGAACAGAAACAGAAGCAGCCTTGTAAATATTGTCCACAATCTGTTTGAAAAAAGGCTTGAAAGAACAATTCCGATTAATCCAAACATTGTTAGCAGCTTTCAAACGAGGGACGCCTTTGGGACTACCATCAGCGACAACAAAATCGATAAGTTGAGAAGAGCGATGGTTGATTTCAGGTACAGATTTGGATTCGAGGAAAGAGAGAAGTTGGTCACGGGTCGGACCACTTGAACCCGTCGTGATCAGACCCAATAATACGTGAATTGACGAGGGAGAGAATACCATGTTGTTGTCCCCTGCCATTGGAAAAACATGTTTGGTTAACGTTAACGATACATCTGTCTGTTTGCTTAGGTCCATGAGGCAATGGATTGTTGGCTGTAGAATACATGCTTTTTAAGCATAGAAGAAACATGCCTTTGCTTTAGAATCAATTTCTGGAGATAATACATATTGGAGAAGATTAATTATATATTTCTGATGAGTGAATTAATGTAACAATGGGGAGAATATATGAATTTCGTGAAGGCGTCAAGTATTTATACCAAATCATATTCATTTACCCTAGTTAAGTGATTTAAAGTGAAGAAAATATATATTCACTGACTAGATTAAGTTTTTACCTATATGTTAGAGCAGTATAGTTATGCAAATAATATGCATTCGCAAGTTTTTTGGTTTTTACTTTCTTTATAAATTATTATTTTGGGGTGAGAGAGGCTTAGGGTTTTATAGAGTTATTTTTGGTTACAACTTCTTTTAGGTTTCTTGCGGAGGGGGCAGTTAGAAAAATCTGTTTTATCTATATAATATTAAAAAATAATAATACATAACAAGAAGTCACGGGCAAGCTAATAAAAATTATATCGCAATGTGACAATTCTAAGTAAGAATAATGTAATAAGAAGGACAAGACTTATTTATACATATATATATATATATATATATACTAGTCTTAGGGTACGCGCTTTGCGCGTGTACCCCATCTCGATGAGTAAATATGTGTAAAATAATTATATAAATATTATATTAACTTACACTATGTTTTAGTTATTCAAAATATTTGGGAAAACTTAAATGATGATTTTGGGCAAATGATGATAATAAGTGTATTAAATGGCGACGACTTCGGACTTCCGTTTTTTGGTGCATCCGATTACATTATTGAAGTTATCCGATTCATTTTTATTTTAGGATTAATTAATAAAATGTACTTGATATACATAAATTAAATGATAATGATGTATTAATAATATTTTTATCTCCTCTAAAGTTAGATATATCATTTGAACTTATATGTATAATTGTTAAGTCATAAGTGTTCTTTTATTATTAAGTATTGTAAGAATTTAATATTGAATTAAAGAGTATAATAATAGCGAGTAACAGAAGAATTTGTTGGAATATGTATTTTATTTTTTGTACATAAATATTATAAAATGACTGTTTATTTTTAAGGTTAAAAGGTCGTTTAACTTTACATCAAGGTTTGATATATTGATTTTGCATGAATTTGAAAAGAATATCCTCTAAATATATCTTTTGAAAAATACTATTATTTGTCTAGCCTAATATTAAATCTAAAATATGCATATTTGTTACTCCATAAGGTTTTATCGCAATTTCTCAAAAATGTATCAACTAATATAAATACTTAATATATGAAAAAACTACGTTGAGTCATTTGTTGGAATCAATACAAAAAGAGAAAACTTCCTTTTGTGAATTTTGTATTTAGGTGAATACGAAGCCATTAGATTTGGTAGGATTTTTAGAAGCCATACTTTTGTTCTTTGAACTTTTTTCTATTCATGTAGACATAACGTTGATTTTTTTAAAGAATAGAAGTGATCTCAAACTATTAGTAATTTATTTATAAAAGGAGATTTAGCGCATTTAATATCGTTACAAAAATATACATATTTTAAATAAGGAAGGATTTAATAACCAAAATTTTAGCTAATTTTAAAGTCCTAAAAATTAGTAAAATAATTAAATTACTATTTTGTCCAACGTGAAATACATATTTTAAGGATAAAAAAGGCGAACGATATTTCGCTAAGGGCCTTCGTGCTTTTCATATAATATATATATATATATATATATATATATATATATGTATACAAGATTTATTTGAATGGCAGAATACATAACTGGGCCCTTTTTGTCACTTGGACACCTAAACATAGGGTTGTTCCTATAAGGCACTCTAACTAAATCTATTTGTGCCAATTAAACACCTAAACATAGGGTTGTTCCTTTCAGGCACTCCAACTAAATCACATCTGTGCCAATTAAACACTATCAAGGGAAAGGACACGTGAACATGAGAAAAACTTGTTAATTTTTTTATATTTTTATTAGTATTATTATTATTATACTCCAAATTATGACTATTTTATATATCCTAATATTTATTCCTATTAAAGCCAGATCGTCATTTTTTTTCTTGGCAAAATCTAAGGCAAAGTTGCTTGCAATTTTTTCAGGTGGTATGACGATGAAATTCTTAAGAAACCTAGGAGGGCAAGCAACTTTGCCTTCGATTTTGTCAAGAAGAAAAATTACGATCTAGGTTTAATAGGAATAATATATTAGGATATATAAAATAATCATAATATGGAGTATAATAATAATAATAATAATAATAATAATAATAATAATAATAAAATAAAAAAATAAAAATCAACAAGTTTTTCTCATGTTCACGTGTTCTTTCCCTTGACAGTGTTTAATTGGCACAGATGTGATTTAGTTGGAGTGCGTGATAGAAACAACCCTATGTTTAGGTGTCCAAGTAACAAAAAGGGACAAGTTTGAGGGCCTACATATGTATTTGGCCTATTTGAATTTGAGATGACAAAATCTTTTTTGAATTATGATAAGAAATGGTATACATACATACATACCATATATATATATATATATATATATATACATTCATACACATTTCAATCAAAATAGTAAATATGTATATGCCACGTATTTGGAATCTTAACAGACAGTCAAAAATCAAAAATATCAAATACTGAAAAAATTTCAATCAAAATAGTAAATATTAAATATATCTTATGTTACATATTATTGATAAACTATTCAAGAATTGTGATCAATTAATTTCTAGAGTAAGAAAAAATTGCTTTTATGTATATGTTATTAAACAAAAATAATAAGCAATAACATTAAGTCAAGATCCAAGTTCCTAAAAAACTACATCTCAATATAACAATTGTAAGTAAGAATAATGTCATAATAATAAACATGTAACAAAAGGACAAAAGTTTTAAAAAATTAAATATAAAAATATAGAATGATAAGACCTATTTGAATTTGAGGTGAAAAAGTATTTTTTGAATTATGATGAGAAAAGTCAGATATACAATGGACAATACCATGTATCTGAATCTTAACAGACAAAGTAAAAAATCAAAAATATCAAATACTGAAAAACTTCCGAGCAGAAGAGTAGATATTAAGTAAAATATGTGAATTTATCTTATAGGAAATTAAATTAAATATAAAACCCAAAATTTAAATTTAATGTTAAACATAAAAGAGAGTGGAATTTTTTTATTTACTTATTGCATATCGTATAAAAATAATGATTATTAAAAATATATAACTTAATAGTAAAGAACACATTCAAATTCATAATTTAGTACTAATAGGTAACGACAGTGCACATAGATACACAAGTTAGGCTACAGATACACATATATACACAAGTTAACGACAGAGAATATGTAATAGGAGAAAAAAGAAGAAGGAAAGAGCGTAACTAAAGCTCCTAATTTAACGCACTAATAATGTATAATACACGGAGAGAGGCGGCAGAAAATAGGGAAAGAGAAGAGGAGAGAAAAAAAGAAATCGATGTAACTTAATCTCCTAATTTAAGACACTAATAATAGATTGTATATAAATTATACACAAACTTTATTTAATGCGGGTAATTTCCAAAAGTGGATAATTTTAATAATAAAGTTTTAGTGTATAGGAAATATAAAAAAATCAAAAATCTTAGGCCCAGTAAAATGACTATTCAAGCCCATCAAACAAAGTTCGTGTTTTCCAACTCTTGTCCAGCTTTAAAAAAAGCTTTCGATTAATTCTCACTATTCTTTTTATAGGTGCAACTCACTCCTAATAATCAAATACAAAAATAATTATAAGAGAACTCAATACATTTGGAACATAATAATAAAATAACTTATGTATTAATATTTTAGACTAATTTAAAGTTACAATTTAAAATAAAATATGATATTATTCTGGTTATATGCAAAACATTAATATAAAAACTAATTAAAATTTACAGTAGGGAAGAGAATACTAAGGAAGTTCACATCATCCTACGTTCGAGAAATACGCTGGTTAAACCCTCGAATCACGAAGAACGATCTAGAGAGAATAATCAAGGGAACAAACAGAATTGTACCCGCATCATTTTATCAATAAAATTATGTTTCTTCATATTTTATTGTGGTTGCAATTTCTTCTGGTATTACAAATAATTTGTTGCAAACAACAGCGAAACGAAATGTAAGTACTAAAATTAAGGGGTTAGGTTACTACAAATATTAAATAAAAAAAAATTAGGTTGTCAAATACGAGATTTTTATAATAATTTCATATCCTGCTTCATAATTAATATCTAATGCTATATAATTTTTATCTGAGAGGTTTATATTTTATGGTTATTTACATATGATTCAAATAACCTATATCAAAACTTGACATAATTTGTGTCCGCGCATCGTGCAGGTACTGATACTAGTAATGGATAGTACATGGAGAGAAGCGACAGAAAATAGGGAAAGAGAAGAGAGAAAAAAGAAAAAATGGTGTAACTTAATCCCCTAATTTAAGGCACTAATAATGGATTGTATATAAATTGTAAGCAAACCTTATTTAGGGCGGGTAATTTTTAAAAGTAGGACAATTTTGATAAGAAAGTTTCATATAATGTACAGGAAAGAAAAAAATCCAAAAAATTGTAGGCCCAATAGAAGGACTATTCAAGCCCATTAAACAAAGTTCGTGTTTTCCAATTCTTGTCCAGCTTTAAATAAAGCTTCTTATTAATTCTCACTATTCTTTTTGCAGGTGCAACTCACTCCTAGTATAGTAAAGTTGCACTGATGTAGACTTGTTCACTCCCTCATACTCGCCTCAAACTTGTACCACCCGTGGGATGGATAAAATTTTTCTACCCTAAACCAAAATCCCGAGTTTTGTTTCTCAGGAAAAAAAAAAATCGAGATAGAAGCGTTATGGACCTTATGGAATGCGAATTCGAATTAGTCGAAGAGGTCCCAGTACGGGTAAGACATTGGGTGAGTAATAAAAAAAAACTTTAAATTTCCCGCCTACAAAGGAATATCTATTACTTTGTATATTAAGGGAAAAAGAAAGAGATTAAAGTCAAGTGACTGTAGTTACATTTTTTATTTTTTTTATTTTTAACGTGACTGTAGTTACAGTTGTACGCATGTTTGTATGATTATATAACCCGAAAGAAATTGCAAAAACCAAAACCAATTAAACTGTACTTTGTTTGATTTGGTTTGGACAAATATTTAGCAACTAATTAGTTGTATTTTTCTGGTTAATAAAACTGAGTCAAACTGCATCGCCAATACTCCTAAATACATGACATATCTACTTTTTGTGGGAAAGACAATAAAGTACAATTCCTCTATATTAAAAAGATCGACTAGAATAAGAGTGAATCAAAATATTCAACTTTCATTGTGAATTCAAATATAAATTTCTTTAAATTAGTAAAATCTGGACTGAAAGTTACAATTCTAGACCAACATATGGTACTGGCGGAGCTGTGATCGAATGCGAATAAATCTTTACTTTTGCATTGCACTTCTTCGTGTCTTGGTTCACCATCGTTCTGAATAAGTCAGATAGTTGATCGTACTATGTATTAGCCTCGTGACCTCTCACTATGGATAGTACTTCCACTTCTCCCTCTCCCTACATGCATTTATGCACAAGATATAAATAACATAACTTACACATAACAAACATGTTCGCCTTAAAAAGTCAATAATTGTACTGGAAAATGGACAAGTATATATTTGAAGTAATAATTCTTGTTTTTCAAACAATAGAATATACTACAAATTTTGAACGTTTGGGATTGAATGGTTACAATACCGATATTTGAAACATGCACCTCTCTCAAGACTTTGAAATCTAGAATTCGACTAAGTAAAATTGGTCCTATTTATTCTACAATCTTTAAGAAATATGAAGACTAGTTTTTGCTGTATATTTTAATAAGAGAATTAAAATTAGCAAAAGGGCTTATAGGATAAATAAATGGGAATATATGTCATTCACGAGTGTCTTTCCATCAATAAATTTGTGCACGTTGGGTAGTAGAAAGACCCACAACTTCCATCTATACCAAGACAAAAATTTAAATGTACTATTTGTTGTAAAGTTTAAAGAAAGGCTTGGCTCATTAAATATTGAGATGGCCACCAAAAAAAGAAATTAAAAAAGAAATTTTACAGATCACGTGGGAAGAATAAGTTATCCTATCAAATAATCAATGGATGAGTAAGAAAAATTTATTGAACTACATCACTTATCTAAAATTTGAAGCCGTAAATAATTTTTGATAATGCGATTTGAATTTTGATCTTTTGAACAGTTAAACTATCTCATTGCAGACGGTGAGAAGAGGATTTAACTTTTATTCACGGATAAATTAATGAATGTCTTATAGTATAAGTTAACCTGCTATAGAAGGTTATTTATCGTAGTTTCTGAATTATTAATTTCATTTATTATGATCAATAGTTATATGTAATTATCTTTTAAATAACTTGAGAGAGTGTAAAATAATTTTACACATTCTATTTATGGAAGTTAAATTAATGAAAAGATTATAGTCTTTATTTAGGTTTAGCCACATGGTATTAGAGGGGAAAGTATACAAATAGCCATTTTCACGGCTCTTTTAGGGATTAGTCAGTATTTGTCATGAAAATTAAATACAAAATCTGAATTTCAGGATAACTCGTGATATTTGCGTCCTGAAAAATTGAACCGAAAAGCTGAAATTCAGGATACATTGGTTAATTCTTAAATAACAGCCATTTAGAATGATTACCCCGTATCATTCCTACGGTATTAGAAGCCACTGGCCCGATATAATTCGAATTCGCATATGATAAAACCATTAAGGAGGTAAATCGCTCTCTACCAAGAAATTCTTCATTCTGAGAGAGCTCGAACTCGTGGTTCGGGATGAAATAAATAGAGACCCTTTATTGTAGGTGGGTTTAGGAAGTGTAGACCATTCCTACAGCTTCAGCAATAACTCTTCGATCTGACAGAAACCCACACAAAGAAAGCAAAAAATGGGGTTGTTCAAAATTATAATGGCAGTACACCAAACAATCATCAACTTGTGGACCAAAACAACACTTGTTGTGTAGACCAAGCCCACAACATTTAACGTATTATTTTGTTTATCATTAGATTCTCTTCTTTTATTTGAGAAAGAAATCTAAACACTAATAGCCCGTTTGGACATAAGAAATTTTTTACTTTTTTTCGAAATCAACGTCTGGTCATAAATTTTTCAATTTTCACTTGAACATGCATTTTGAAATTTTTCAAAAATTAAAAAAATTCCAAAAAGCCGTTTTTAAAAATTTTCACTCGGATCACTCACAAAACTTCAAAAACAACCCAAAATTATATTCATGTCCAAACACAACTCTAATTTTCAAATACCATTTTCACTTAAAAATATTTTTTACTTTTTATTGAAATTTTACAATTCTTATGTCCAAGCCATTAGCTTAGACCAAAAAGCCTCCTCAATAATTTTCAATTAGAACGAACTACTTTGGGCCTATGAAAGAGTGGACTCCATTCTCAAAACTTTGAGTGGTCCCTTATGATCCAAATAAAATTCTTTCTTTTAGTAAATAATTAATAAGAACAGGAAAAGTCAATTCGGCAAACAGTAACTAAGGAGGCTATTAGATTTGAACTCGTAATACTAAAATTGAGCAGAGGGTCTATAGAAAACTGTGTGTTTACCTTCACAAGGTAGGGATAAGACTATTGTACAGGGTGGAATATGATATGACACATGGTCATCTAAAGGAAAGACACGTGGAACCCTAGACGGGGATCGTCGAAGACCGAACGCAGCTATTCCGCTTGTCACCGGAAGGGACTTGATTCATAAAGGTGTATTAAATTCTCTGCCCCTGGTAGCATTTAATAAGGAATATTCTACAGTATTAAGAGTGGCGGCCCGTTACAGTGAATTTGGCATTTATATTCATCGTTACATCTTCATCAATGACCCTCATAATTGACACTAAAGGAGGGCACGATCCTAGAACTTACTTCCCAAGACACAACTATAAAATAGTGAGCCCAGTTATCATTGTAAAGGACATGAATTTTCTAGCAAAACTTACACCACATTCTATACAAAGCTTAATACAATCTTACTTTTCTGCTTTTTGATCTCATCATTGTTGTGCCCGAAAACCTTGTTCCCGGAACTGTCATCTCTGTTGTTTCATCTATATTTTAAGGCTAAGTATTGTACATTTCTTTAATTATTGCATTATTTCAGGATCAAATTAGTTCACTTGTCTAGAAACTACATATAAATTCAACTGTACTGTTTTACGGGTAAACAGTTTGGCGCCCACCTTGGGGCCTAGACAGCCGTGCAACTAAATTGATTCTTGCCTTTTTTACTAAAGTGATTTGATTATTTTGTGTTAGAAAAAAATCACAAAAATGGCAGATGACACTGTTAACAATACATACAACCTTAAAATTCGAAGGGATCAGCCTCATTTCGAGGATTCAATTAGTGACACTCACGATGAGGGAAATGACGTCACGCCGGTGGATGACAGGCAGAACCCTCGATAGGTTCGGGAGACAACTCTCGATGATATTGATGAGGAGCATGTCATGGATGCGGTGAGGGTCCTGCAAGAGCAATAGGCGATCATTCTAGGCCATCTCACGCGGCAAGATAAGGTTATGACAGAGCTGAAGTAGGCGCTATTGGGGGTTTCGAATAATGCAAACAGATGAGATCCAATTTCTCCCGGAGATCCAATTTCGAATAATGCAAGTAGAGAGTCGACAACAACAATCCCAGGGGTGAATTTGGCTCCGACGGGGCTGGGGGGAATGGACTCGGTCTCAACAACGAGAATGACCCGTTCAAGAATTAACGTTTACGGTTTATGAGGAAAGTAAACGCCCACATGGACCAGATCCTGGGCGCGCCACCAGTATTGAAAGGCCCGGACTCGAAGAAGTATACTCAATTATCGTACAACCTGAGTGTGGCACCAGAACTAATCCCAAAAAGGTTCAAAATGCCTGAAATGCCAAAGTATGACGAGACTTCAGACCCACATAAGCATATTACCACCTACACAACGACAGTAAAAGGAAATGATTTAGTTCCTCACGAAATTGAATCTGTGTTGTTAACGAAATTTGGAGAAACTCTCACGAGGGGAACTCTAACGTGGTACTTATTATTACTCGAGCATTCCATAGATTCCTTTGAGATGCTCGCAGATTCTTTCATCAAGGCTCATGCCCCCCAAGACCGACATATTCAGGATCGCATAGGGAGAATCCGAATTATTACGAGAGTTCGTTACCCGATTCCAGAAAGAAAGAATGTTGCTTCCGACTGTCCCGGATGAATTGGCAGCTGAAGCATTCACCAAAGGATCGAATTCGAGAAGCTCAGACACTTCCCGGAAGCAGAAGGAGAGCCTGCTTGAGTTTCAAGCAACAACTTGGGCAGATGTTCACAACCGGTATGAGTCAAAGATAAGGATCGAAGATGACCAGGTCGGTTCTACATCATCGGCCAAGGGATGGGAGAAGAGCGGAGAAAAATCAAAGGATGACTACGACGCTGACAAACGGACTTCGAGGGACCAGTTTTTTCCTTACGAGCGGATCGAAGGTCGTGGCAAAAAATTTCGGGCAGCAAACAAGTTCACCATTGACAGAGGGACCGATCGTGTCAAAATAATAGATCACTTCAGGATAAAGAGACGTCGGGGTCTCGGGATCCTTCTTACCCTAAGTTAACGGAATATAAGTTCAACGTCAGTATAGTGGAGTTGGTATCATCCATGAGAAATATTAAAGAAGCACGATTCCCCGAGACCTATGAGATCCGATTTCAGCCAGAGGGATCCTAACTTATTATGTGAATACCATGGGACGAACGGCCACCGAACAGGGGACTGCTGACACCTCCGGGAAGAGGTGGAAACACTATTGAAGAATGGTCACCTCAGATAATTCTTGAGTGATCGAGCTTAGAACAATTACGCTCGTAACAGAGACAACGCGGGACCTTCAAAAGTAGGAGAAGAGCCCATACGGCAAACGATCAATATGATCTTCAGAGGGAATGCGATTAACGAGGTCACTTTTCGGCAGTGAAGAAGATGAAAGTATCAATAACTCATAGTAAAAGTCTCCGGGAAGACGATATCACTTTCATGGAGGAGGACGCAAACAGATTGCTGTTACCACATAACGATGCACTAGCAATTTCTTTTAATGTGTTAGATTTTAAGATTAAGCGTGTTCTAGTGGATCTAGGAAGTTTGGCTAATATCATACAATGGAGAGTATTGGAGCAAGATAAACTCACCGGAAGCATTATTCCGGCAACAAAGCTCCTCGCTGGATTCAACCTTGCAAGCGTGACGACCCGGGGAGAGATTTTGCTGCTCACGAACGCCTAAGGAATAATGAAAACAACTCTCTTCGAAGTAGTAGATGGTGACATGGGATACAATATCATCCTGGGAGGGACATGGTTACACAAGATGAAAGTTATACCCTCAACATATCACCAATTGCTGAAGTTTCCAACGCTCGAAGGAATCAAGCAGATAAGAGGTGATCAACTGGCAGCAAGAGAGATGAATGCAATTTCGATTTCCAGTAGCAAAGGGAAGGAGCACACGGCATATAAATTACAGGAATCGGTACCTATTCCCGATCTAGAATAAGTTAGTCCGGGAGCATAGTCGTCAGAACATTATCAAGTGCCTAGATATTTCCAAGTTCTAGAAGAGACGGACGCAACGAAGTCCACGGCAGAGGAACTGGAGCAAGTTGCTTTGTTCGAAGAATTCCTAGAAAGAAAATCCTATTTGGGGGCAGGACTGCACCTGGAGCTCAGGTCTGGTTTTATTGAATTCCTTAAAGTTAATATCGATTGTTTTGCATGGTCACACGAGGATATGACAGGTATCCCGACGGAAGTAGCCGTGCACAAGCTGAGTTTGGATCCCAACTTACCTCCGGTAAGACAAAAGAAATGCCCTATTGCCGAGGCCAGGAATAAATTCGTCAAAGAACAGGTAACCCGCTTGCTTAATATCAGTTCGATCCGAGAGGTAAGATATCTGGACTGGCTAGCCAATGTAGTAGTAGTTCCGAAGAAGAATAATAAATTTCGCATGTGTGTAGACTATAAATACCTTAATAGGGTGTGTCCAAAAGACTCGTTCCCACTTCCAAATATCGATCAAATGATTGATGCCACAGCCAGTCACGAGTTAATGAGTTTCCTCGATGCTTATTTCGGGTACAACCAAATCAAGATGAACCCGGAAGATCAGGAAAAGAATTCGTTTATAACAAATTTCGGTACATATTATTACAATGTGATGCCTTTCGGGTTGAAAAACACCGGAACCACTTATCAACGGGTCGTAAATAAGATGTTTGAAAAGCAAATAGGAAAGACTATAGAAGTTTATATAGAATATATGCTCGTTAAGTCTTTGAATGAAGGTGACTACCTTAAGCATTTGCAAGAAACATTCGACATCCTAAGGAAGCATAACATGAAACTTAATCCCGAGAAGTGTATATTCAGGGTCAGTTCTGGTAAGTTTCTGGGACTTCTGGTCGCACAAAGGGGAATTGAGGTAAACCCCAACAAAATCAAGGCCATATAGGATATCCCAGATCAATTGTCGAACATAAAAGAAGTCCAAAGGCTCACAGGAAGATTAGCATCTTTAAGCAGGTTCATTTTCCGGTCGTCGGAAAAATGTCATCGCTTCTTCACACTGCTCAAAAAGAAAAATAATTTCAAATGGACATCGGAGTGCCAATAGGCTCTGAGGGACCTAAAGAAGTACTTATCAGTCCCTTTATTTCTCTCAAAACCAAAAGAAGGTAAAACTTTGCTAGTCTACCTCGCGGTTTCAGAAGTTACGGTAAGTGCAGTTTTAGTCCGGGAGGACGAAGGTACGCAATTTTCCATTTATTACATTAGAAAAATTTTAACGGGAGCATAAACTCACCACCCATATTTGGAAAAACTGGCCTTAACTCTCGTAGTCGCCGCTCGGAAGATGAGTCCCTATTTCCAATGCCACCCGATAGTTGTGGTGACTACTTTCCCTTTACGGAACATCTTCCATAAACCCGAGCTCTCGGGCAGATTAGCCAAATGGGTCGTCTAAATGAGTGAGTTCGACATAGAATATAAACCAAGGACTGCAATTAAGTCACAAGTCTTGTCTGACTTCGTGGCCGATTTCAGTCCGACACTACTGCCTCTATCAACCAAGGAGGCAGTAATGGTGTCAGAATCGACATCAAGGGTTTGGATCTTATTTACAGACGAAGCTTCCAATGTAAAAGGGTGTCTAATCATGCCTTCGGGGGAAACCATAAGCCAAGCCATCAGAACGGTCCATTTAACTAACAATGAAGCAGAGTATGAAGCTTTGATTGCAGGGCTCGAATTAGCCAAGGGACTTGATTCCGAGGTTATCGAAA
Source organism: Nicotiana tomentosiformis (assembly GCF_000390325.3). Classification (NCBI taxonomy): domain Eukaryota; kingdom Viridiplantae; phylum Streptophyta; class Magnoliopsida; order Solanales; family Solanaceae; genus Nicotiana; species Nicotiana tomentosiformis. Next base: position 71,291,206 of record NC_090821.1, on the reverse strand, counting down.
TCAAATATGACTCGCAGCTGGTGGTAAATCAGGTCTACGGGATCTTTGATACCAAAGAAGAACGTATGCAACAATACATGGTAAAGGTCCAGGCTCTTTTGGCACGATTCCGGGAATGGTCAATTACTCATATCCCGAGGGAGGATAACGCAGAAGCGGATGCATTAGAAAACTTAGGATCATCGACGAAAATAAAGGGATCAAAGTCTGGGACGGTGGTGCAACTGATGAACTCAGTCCTGGATACAGATGGTTACTATGAGGTAAATTCGACTAGTCTGGTCTGGGACTGGAGAAATGAAATAATCGACTATCTCGAGCATGGGAAGTTGCCCGAAGACCCCTAAGCATCTCGGGCGTTACGCACCAAAGCTCCACGTTATAGCTTCAAGAGAGGCCAATAGTATAGAAAATCCTTCCAAGGCCCGCTGGCCCGGTGCTTAGGAGCGTTAGAAGCTAATTATGTCATGAGAGAAGTCCACGAAGGGATATGCGGCAATCACTCAGCCGCAGATTCTTTGGTGCTGAAGTTGGTATGGGCAGGATATTACTGGCCTCGCATGGAACAAGATGCCAAAGACTTCGTACGAAAATATGATAAGTGTCAACGCTACGCACCACTAGTACACCAATCGATAGAACCCTTACATTCTGTTATGTCCCCATGACCATTCATGAAATTGGGGATGTACATCGTCGGACCGCTGCCACCGGCTCCCGAAAAGGTAAGATTTTATTTAATTCTAACTGACTATTTTTCTAAATGGGTGGAAGCAGGTCTTTATCAGAAGATCGGAGAACGCGAAGTGGTGGGTTTCCTGTGGGAAAATATAATTTGCATGTCCGGAATACCAAAAGATATAGCATGCAACAATGGGCCACAGTTTATCGGTGCAAAAGTTACAAAGTTTCTCGAAGATTTGAAGATAAAGAGGATCACATTTTCTCCTTATCATCCGAGGTCAAACGGTCAAGCGGAGTCAACAAACAAAGTGATTATTCAAAACCTCAAGAAAAGGTTGGAAGCAGCAAAAGACAAATGGCCCGAAGAATTGTCCGGAGTTTTATGGGCCTACGGAACAACGGACAAATCGAGCACATGAGAAACTCCTCTTTCCCTTGTGTAAGGTTGTGAAGTCCCAATCCCGGTGGAAGTGGGCGAACCCACTTTGAGATATTTTCGGACAGATGAAGAATCGAACAATGAAGCAATGTTAATCAACTTGGAACTGCTCGAGGAACGCAGGGACTTGGCACGTGTAAGAATGTCAGTTCAAAAGCAGAGAATGAAGTGATATTATAATCGAAGAGCCAACCTCCGTTATTTCAAAGTAGGAGATTTGGTCCTGAGGAAAGTAACCCAAAATACCCGGGAGCTCAACATGGGGAAGCTAGGTTCAACGTGGGAAGGTCTCTACCGGATTTTAGCTATCACTGGGAAAGGTTCATACTAGTTGGAGAACTAGAATGGAGATAATTTACCTAGCAACTAGAACGTGGTACACCTCAAAAGATATTATTGCTGATGAACATTATTTAAGCGGAAAGTATATCCTGCACTCTTTCTCTCTTCGTTCAATTTTTGTCCCAATTGGGTTTTTCTGGCAAGGTTTTTAATGAGGCAGCGATAGAAAGCATACTATGAAGACAACAGCAATAAGACCTTTGATAGCAAGGCAAACAAACAAGCTTCCACTCGAGCATGGTTAGATAATCTTTGGTTCGATAGCAAATTCCCACTGGAAGTTAAGTTTGCTACCGAACAAAGGTTACCCGGCCATTCACGAGCACAAACCGCTAGAGGGTTATTAGATATTCTTTCGCTCAATAGCATGGATTCCTAAGGGGAAGTAAGGTATGTTACCGAGTTAAGGATTATCTAGCAATTCATTGGTGGGATCTTTGAAGACACAAGACTTCCAGTATTCCAATTCGCATTCTTCGCATTCGAACACTGGGGGGGAGTGATATGAGAATACGGCAACATTGACTACCACGTCAACCGGGAAACGAAAATACGAAACTAAATGCATCATCGAGACCAGGGGACTGCGCAGCCAGCCCCATAGAAATAAGTTATAACAAGATAACCACAAGTAATGGCAATTTCTTTTTAGCATAATACATGCTAGCCACAAGTAATGGCAATTTCTTAGCATAATAAATGCTTGTGTACTTTTGAAAATAGAAGAAATTATATGAAAATACATCCTGTTATTTTTATCTTGTTTCTTGTCTGAACGATAAACTAACTTTCTCATTTGAAAGTTAAACAAGTACTTCAAATGTTAGTGTCATAATGAACATGAGACATCCTCTTTAAGAGCACCGTAAACATAAGAGGGCCCTCTCTTATGAAAACACTCGCGTTAAAGGGTTGGTTTCGTAAGAATTTATGCTCGAAATCAAAATGCCTTTGAGGAAAACTACACCTGAAGACATACACGAAAGGACGCAAAAAGTAAACTTGCACAAATACTTATAGAAACCCTCACGTAAAAGGGATAATGCTTGAAACCAAAATGCTTCGAGGAAAATGCATCCGAGATTACACATAGTAAAGCGCGAACAGAAAAACGTGCGCAGAATTCTTAAGCAAATTCAAAGGGTAAAGACTTGCATGGATATTCAAATGAAAGTAAGACTCAAACAATACTTGAGCAAAAATATGTCTTTATTTACAAGAACGTGCCGAAACAGTAAAAGTACAAAATGGGAAAAAGAAAAGAAAAGTTAGACTGCACTACCTCCGGAACCAGGAGAAAGAGAGGTGTCCGCATCTCCAGGAGAAGTAGGTGGGTCCACCATTAACACAACATTATCATCAGTTTGGCCTTCGGCATCATCATCATCCGATTCTTTTTCAGTTCCCAAAAACGCGAAACCAGAACCAGAAGGGCCAGGTACATCAGACCTGGATGGGAGTCTACTTTTAGCAGCTAACTCAAGCTCGCGTGCCTTAGCAATTTCAGCATCAAAGTCAATGACACCGGATTTGGCCTCTTCCAAGGTTTTTCTCCTCATGATGTACATGGTGTAAGTCTTTTCAACAACGAGGGAAGCCTCTCGGCGCTTGAGTTCTTCTTTGAGTTGGGTTACCTCGGCAGAAAGGTTTTCCCGGGCGGACCTAGCAAATTTGAGGCTGACATCAAGGTCACGGATAGTTGAACTAAAGAGCCTATTATCCTCGATAGTTTTCCTCTACTTCTCTTCTAGCTGGGCGTGTTTCGCCCCCACAGTAGCAAGCTCTTCAATTTTGGAGTTCAAGGCTGCCTCTAAGTTAATCACTCTTTCAGCGGAGGCAGCCTCGCGCTCGGTTGCAGCAAGAACGACGTCCTAGACTTCAGCCCATTTGGCCTTGGCTTCATCAAATCCAACCTTTAGTGGGCCTATTTCTTGGCTAAGGGTCACCACTTCTTGCTCGCTTTGCTGCAAACGAGCCTCCAAAACAACGACCTCAGTAGCTTTGGTTTCCAATTCCGAAAGGCGGAGAACAGTTCAGTCCCGTTCCACCAAAAGCTGATTCCGTTCAGAAGTAAGTTTCTCCTTCTCACGAATTAACCTATGAAAGCCCTCAGAAGCAAGAAAGTTGGCCTATAAAACAAGAAAAAGTAAAACTTAGAATACATTTATACAAAAGTAGAAGAAATAACAAAGGAATAAAGGAGCATACCGCTGCGGCGTTGTGCATGGCGTTGTTCAACAAACACTCTCCCAAGAGTGCCTGAATCTTTTCCCAGTCTTTCTCTTTGGCTTCAGATAATTAGCAAGCTCCACCGGCCGGGATATCAAGTTGCATCCGGTAGAGACCGAAAGAGTAACGTTCCTCCTCCTTTGTGGATCTTCAAAAGGGGCAGCATAATTTTGCCCAAAATTTCCATGAACTGGGGACTATGGAAAAAAAGGAACACCCTCTTCATGGTCAGGTACGACCGGTGGAGACGATGTAACAACTGCTGGTGGAAAAGTGGATGAAGATGGAAGTGATGTAGTAGTTGCTGGTATTGGTAAAGATGGAGATGAAGCTGATGGAGTTGAAGAGTGAGAAGCAGCTGTATCAAATGCAGTGCTGGTTGTTGGATGCTCGCCAACCAAATACGGCAAGGACCTGGTACTCAGCCCCGCAGTATCGGGCACAACATTTGGGGCCCGAAAATGGGAGTTACATTATCTACCAAATCAAACTCTCCCAAAGTGTCGAGGCATCGTCCTCGGTTGGTGTATTTCTCTCAACAGGTCGAGCATCATGTTGAGATGATGAGGATCATTTTCTTCTATGTAGAGAAGCTCCCTCATCACTAGCTTCTTCATCATCATCAATTATCACGGTGTCTATGACCGGCCCGGAAGGAGGACCCGTCACCATCGCCACCGGAGATGACTCGGGTACATCAATCTTTGCCCTTTTATTCTTTTCCTCGGTCGTGGATGAACGTATTCTCTTCAGTTATTTATCCTCCGATCGAGGACTCCGTAAAGAAATGTTTGCGCCCAAAATAGGCCCAGAGATACCTGTTCAAGTAAGTGCCTCCTGAAACAGCCTCACTGCATCAGCATGATCAGCCAAGACGTCCTCCTCGGGGACAGCAACAGAGCCCGCAGGTAGACCTAATTTCGTGAACAAGTCAGAAGGGTTCAACCAAGTTCTCCATATATAAAAAAAGAATGTAAGCAAGGTAAGTTAAAATTACCATAATTTTTGGCCGTCCACCTGTATTTAAGGGCCAGTTCTTTCCAAAAATGAGTTTCTGGCATCGTGACGGCCAAGATCTTTTGAACCCACTGGTCCAAGCCTTCCATCGCCAGTGGGATCCATTGTGTTGCTGAAACAAACGAAGGATGGAGGATCAATACGGCTATAGAAAAATATTTAGTAAAAGGAAATATCTACAAAGAGCTTACGAGTGCGGTTCCAAGCGGCCGAAAAGGATGAAGCCGTTGCCGGAATGATGTCGTTGGTGGAGACTGCAACAAACCGTTCCATCCACCCACGATCGTTATCATCATCCATGCTAGATAGAAAAGCATGGTGGCCATGCTTGCAGAGGTTTATCATTCCCCCGCGGAAGATTTTGGGAGAATAGAGATTCATCATATAAGCTAAGGTTAGCTCATCTCCAGTCTCCTGGCACAAGCGTCGAAGGCAGGCGACCGTCCTCCACACTGAAGGACTTACTATGCCAAACACACCTGGTAGCAAAGGAAAAACTTCGCAATCATGGAATCAAGCTCTCCACTCAAAGAAAACGAACCCAAAGGAAAGGGATACGTGTAAAAGTATGTAAAACCTTCCTTGGGAAGGGTCACTCGCTCTGATAGATCAGGAGCAATAATATCCAACTCATGGCAGCGGCAGTCCTCCTTCACAGCAGGAATACTGGAAGGACGAATGGAAGAAGTACCTACTAACAGCCTATGTACGAGGGTTAGCAGTAGAAAATTTCTCTTCTTAGTCTTTTGTGATATTGAGTCTCCTTGGGATGATGGAACCCACCGTCGAAGGAGCAGAGTCCTCGGCTTTGTTCTTGTTCTTTGAAGAACCGGCACACTTGGAGGAAGAAGCCATTGAATAAGAAGAAGGAAAAGGTTTTTGTTTGAAGAGAATTAGAGAAAGGATGGAGAACAAATATGCAAATCAGAAGTTCGAGAAATTATGAAGTGCAAAGGAAAAGAATGATGCGTATAAGTAAAATTTTGGCGGCTAAATTCATGACTATGATTACCTCAATAATCGGCAAAAGTTGTGATGAATCGTGGGATGACGCGTGTTCGGGGTATTAAATGCGGAGAGACATACGTCTAATCAACCGTAAGAAGCCTTCAGAGGGAGTTATAGTAATTCCCGCCAATAGAGTGTTTCTACCAACTTCCCAGTAACACAAAGTTATGTCACCGGAAATCAAGTGGACTATCTATATATGGTGAAATATGATATGACACGTGGTCATCTAAAGGAAAGACACGTGGAACCCTAGATGAGGATGGCCGAAAATCGAACGCAGCCATTCCGCTTGTCACCATAAGGGATAACGTTCATAAAGGTGTATTAAATGCTCTGCGCCCGGCAGTATTTAATAAGGAATATTGTACAGCATTTAGAGTGACTACCCGTTATAGAGAATTTGACATTTATATTCACCGTTATATTTTTATCAATGACCCTCATAAATAACATTAAAGGAGGGCACGATCCTAGGACCTCATTCCCTAGACACAACTATAAATAGTAAGCCCAGTTATCATTGTAAAGGACACGAATTTTCTGGCAAAACTTATACCACATTCTATACAATGCTTAATATAATCTTACTTTTCCGCTTTTTGATCTCATCATTGCCGTGCCCGAAAACCTTGTTCCCGGAACTATCATCTTTGTTGTTTCATCTACATTTTAAGGCTAAGTAGTGTACATTTCTTCTATTATTGCATTATTTCAGGATCAAATTAATCTTGTCTATAAACCACGTATAAATTCAACTGTACCGTTTTACAGGCAAACAACTGTATGTACACAATATCCTTCTCAGATCCTACTTATGGGATTACACCAGGTTTATTGTTCTAGTACTGAGATTCGAATTATTACCTGTTGATCAAATACCATTAGTAAATAATTATTTTCTTTTAGTAAATAATTAATAGGGTAATAGGGAAACTCTATTTGACAACAGTAACTGGGATGCTATTAGATTTGAACTCGTAATATCGAGGTTCAAATTGTGACATGTGGATTAGATATCACTGAGGGGTCATTTGGTACATGGGATAAGAATAATGATCCCGGGATAAAGTTTGTGATTAACTTTATCCCATATTTGGTTTGAGGTATTAGCTAATCCTGGGATAACTTTTACTCTAAAATGTGGGATTCGTTATCCCATATAGAAGGTGGGATAACTAATCACATGGAAAATCCCACCCCATAGGATATCCTAGGATATTACACTATTATACCAAACGACCCCTAGGGTTTTGGTGGGATGAAAAAAAATCTTGTTAGAGAATGCTTCCCCATTTAGTGATCCTTACGTGACGAGAATACACATTAGCAGGAGCTCTGATACAGAATATTAGCTAGGAAACAAAAAAAATGACCCATTGCCCTAATTATTTATTTATTTTTACCATTTTTTTAACACATCCGGAAAATGAGAAGGGAATGCTACACTACTGATGAGGTTTGAGCCCTCCACCTGAACTGCAAAAGACAAAGAGCTTATCAAGTGAGCTAGCCCTCAACCCCTATTGCCCAAATTATTATTCACACAAAGAGCTCAAATAAATATTTTCTTGTCGCTGTGTTATGCCAATTTGGAGACACGAAGTGTAAAATAAATTTCATCAAACATCATTTTAGGAGTAGATTTAATAGTAAAATTCAAAAATATAAATGTAGATGTTACTCATGGGTCAAATTACAATAAAAATATGACCATGAACTAAATTAACTAATATAAAAATAACTCAATTGTAGGATAAGAAGATTTTAATTCAAGAAAAAAATTATGTTTAGTGTCCAATGCAAAAAATCGTGTTTAGCTAAAACTTGCCACTGCCCAAACTTTCGAGTAGCCAATTTGAATGTGATTTAGGTTGCCAAATCCCAAATGTTTGAAGCCAAATAACATTAATTAGACTGTTATTTTAAGAATTAAGTTATTTTTACTTTGATCATAGTAAGTTTTTCTAGAATTACTTCTTTATTTCTAGTTATTAACATTTTTAAGTGCATTTTTTATACAATTATTATGCAATTTTAAAAAATATATATATTTCGAAATATCAATTGACAATTATTCGGAAAAAATAATTTGACCCGGTCTGTGTTGCATGAAATGAAAAAGGAGTATTGTCATTGACAATAACAAGGGAATGTCATACTCAAAGATGTATATACTCGAACTTATTATGTTTTAATTATTGCTAAATAAAGCTGGTGATTATAACTGATCAATCTTCTTAGATCTTCAAAGGGCGTAATCAATTTTCTACTAGAAACTAGAATGAAAATAATGGCAACACTGTCCATCATGTGACTTATATTATTTTTAAACTTTTTATGTTGACACGTAAAGAAAAAGCGAAAATTGTACTTTTTTTTTGTTCTTTGAATTATTGGTATTCGAAATTTCACTAGTTTGATAATTTTGAATTTACATCGATAAGTTCAAAAAGGGTAAAATATTTTTTACTTAGAGATTCTTTATTTCTGTAATATAAATATAAAATATTTGATTAAGGATAAAAAAAATTCATTGCATCATCGCACGTTAAAAGTAGAAGTTTACACAGAAGAATTAACTTTTAACTCACTTTTTCTTTTTCCTTTTTAAATTTTTTTTTTTTTTTTTGAAATAGTCCAATTGTAGTGCAATTACGCTTGCTTTTCTTGAAAGGTTTTAATTTGGAGAGGTTTTTGGAAAAAACTTTTGAAAAACTTTTCTGAAAAATAAGGATATTCTGAACGAGATAGTATTTCTACCGTGTGATCATGTACTTTTAAATGACACCTAGATACACTAATGAATAATGATTGCTTAAAAGACTTTTACCTTTTAGAGAAGCACTTAATTTATATTAGCAGTTCAAAGGTTATACATATTAAGGTTCGGAATGGATAAACACATACATAAAATAATTGGAAAGTAAACCAAAGTATTTTTTGGGAACCAAAAATAAAAATAAAAATTGTAGTTGTTTGGACGAAAAATATCTACTGCATAATGCATATGCAAAATGAATTAAAACTGCGCATCAAAAGGATTTTGTCAGCAAATTATAAAGATATGTTATTGTTCCTTATGGATTAAAATAAGAAAAATGTAATATCGAAGTTCTGGAACTTGAAATTCAAAGACTTGTGTGATTAAAATTGTTAATGAGTACACTCAACACAAATTGACATAAACTTGAATTTTGACTAGCTCCATGATATATATAGAGGGGAGATTGTATTATTTTATGTGGCACTTTTTATTTTTATGTCATAAAAAATAATATTTTTTCATATTTAAAAATTATTTAATTTTAAGCTTTTAATTTTTATTGTTATTGAAATGATTTATGAATGTTTATGGTATATTTCAAATCACAATTTTTTTAAAATAAAATTCTTTATTTTTTAAAGATTCATGATCAGCTAAAAGTACCTTCCTATTAGATGAGACCAGGGAGCAATAAGTTTCAGGGCGAAGATAGTGTGTAAAATACAAGTTGGGTCGAACTATAAAGATTAAAATTTTAAATTCATAATCTTTAAATCGTGACTTGTCTTTGATAAACTCCTCCCCGAAATGAATGCAGTGTATGAAAAGCTTAAGTCTTTTTTATTATTATTTTCCATTCAATTTTTTATTTTCGATATTCACATTAAGACTTGACTAAATTCGAATTCGTACCAAAAAATTTCACATCGAAAGATAAAACCTACCTAATAAAGGCCCAAAACTAAATCATTCATGGACCAAAGTTTATAATAGCTATAATTCAATGGGGACGTAGAGAAAGTAAAGTCTCTTTTGCACTACAAAGCAATCTCTATTTTTGGGGTCCAATAAAATAGTGAGTGTAAATTGAACTAAGCCTAGGGATACGTGAGTAGAGCTGGCAAATGGGAAAAAAAGTTGTCGTTTGACATGACAATAAGACAAGAAATTGACAGGAATATCCTTCAATTTTTCGACCCCCAAACATATATAACAAACTTATAATGACATTTTAGAAACATGGGGTAGAAAACATGGAACGTTTATTTGCCCTTTTGTTAGGAAATAGTAATTCTTGAAAATTACTCATTTAGGGTAATTTATAAAACCAACTTTTTGTCATGGATGAGGAGAAGTTATTACACCATTATTTTATAGGGTAAAAATTACACCGAATTCTAAAATTAAATGAGAATACAGTGATTTATACAGTTCATGAAAATTACAGTTAACTTCTTTCTTTTGGTTTGTTTTATCTAATATTGATAGCTTTCGTTTTCATTTTTTTGCCTAGCTGTCCATTCAATACCTATTCTTTAAATTATTTAAATTAGGAATGACAATGGAGCAGAGCAGGTGAGCACGCTTCAATTTTTTCAATTGCGGGGCTTAAATAGCAGAATAATAGCTATATCATTTCCAATCACATTGAAAGATTTATTTGCACATTATAAAAAAAATAAAAATACATAGCGCTTATGACGGATGGCCGATGAGGCTAGGTAAAAGAGAAGGGCGGGCAGGCTTTTTAGATTGACAATTACCTTCCGAAGAAAAAGAGAAAAGTAAAGAGATAAGGCCTAACACAAGCATGGGCGAATTTATAGTTTAAATCATACTCATGGTCTCTCCGTCAAACTATATATTTTATTTACGTATTTTTTAAAATTAATTTAATACTATCTGTTGACACTGATACTTTAAAAAATGAATAGTACACTTGATCGAATATTGGATTACTAACCTAAAAGAATATGGATCAATCTCCACTTAATATTTTTTCTCTTTTTTTAGTAATGCGCACATATTCCAGAAATTCTAAATATGCTTTGAACACAAGTTGAATTAACACGTGTATTTTCGGACTCGATGGCATAGCTAAAGGAATAAATCTATAAGATATGTTAGGCCAAAATGGACAATACATGCATATATACTTTGTTTAATATGATGATATTTGACTAGGAAAGCCTACATTTGTAGGAGAGTGGTCAAATGAACATTATTTGCCAGAAAATTTATACAAACATGTTATTAAGAAAAAAATAAACAATTAAAAGTTAACTTCATTTTCACAAGCATTGACATGTTCATGTGGATACAGTCACCATACAGTTGAATTTGTGCTTAGGAAAGCATATAATATTACAACTCCATAGCTATCCCCCCCCCCAAAGTCCAAATTATGCCATAATTCATTAAATATTTCACGTGAAAGCATCAAACATAAATCAGACAGACAGCGGAAAGCAACAAAAACATCTCCTCCCTGATTATTTTTCCCTCACCACATATTTTTTGGCCGTTTCCTATAAAAATCATACAAACAAAAACGACAAAGAATACAAATTATTTTTAACACAATTCACTACAACAAATCGATTTATATTAATTTCCACGGGAAAAAAAAATGTACCCCACCCTTCAACAAAAAAAAAATTAAAAGACAAAAAAAAAAGTATCCACGGCTCAGTAAGTTACCGAGTTATTATGGCAAACCACATCCGTGTCGCGTAAAACCAATCCGCGATCGATCCCTATCGAACTCGAACACGAACCCTTGCTGCATTAAGTTTCCGATGACCGAGAACCCCGAGGGCGCCGCCAACGGCTGCAATGCGAGGCATTTAACGTCCTCCGCGGTGTCGATGAAGTAGTTCCCGGGTGTCGGGGAGAGTACCGAGTCACCTCTGAGTTTGAAACTCATTTTAGGGAAACTAGGTTTCGACACACTCGATACGTTTACACAAAAGTCAAACTCAAGAGTCGGGTCATCGACTTCGGGTAGCCTAACCAGCCGCTTAAACTCCTTCACTATACGCCGATAAGCCGGCTCGGCAAGAAAAGTCAATGTTGTCCCTGAATCCATAACAGTCCCGCCATTTCCCAACTCATCAATAGCCCAAACGGAGGGGCTTATTTGTAATTTTACACCCTCAATATAAACACTTTCAATCCCAATATAGTAAAACGTCGACGTAAATGGGTTATTTATCATCGGCGTGTAACTCATTTTCGAATCGTTGACTTCAGCGGACCGGCCGATTAATAAGTAACTCGTTGGAGTTGGAGATAAAGTGTAGTCCATTAAACAGTAAGAAAACTTGTTGCCGAACCGGCGGCCGAGTTGACTCGCTAATGAAATCGAACCGCGGCCCAAGCCCATTACACCTTGAGCTCCGTTAAAACTCGGACCGGTAATGCTTGGACCGGACGCTTCAAAACTACAACCAAATACAAATTTTTTAAACTTCACAGCACTGCCTGAGCTGGCATTAAGCGTCGTCGTTTCGGTAGAGAAAAATCCTCTGGTCTCAGACTCATCGGAGTAAGAGTACACGTAACGGCACGGGCTGTGTTGGCGCGTGTGGTTACACGCAACGCCTCGCGGGTTGGGGACGAGCCTACATTTTTTATCGTAGCAATGGAAGGGGAAGTACGTGGAGGAATGGCGGGCGAGGAATGCGGAGCCACGGCGGCGGGAAGAGCAGTTCCGGCAGGCAGAGCAGGTGACCCAGACGAGGTCACTGCCCGTGTCGGCTACTAAGAGGAGGCGCTGCGGCGGCGTGCCGAGCTTAAGATCGACGAAGTACTGTCCACTGCCGGAAGATGCGCCAGAAGTTAATGGGAGTTTAGCTGAGCGGATGCTACGGTGGTTAACGGAGGAGTAAAGAGTGTTTATACGGCGGAGGTCGGAGGAGAGGGATTGTGAAGGGTTTGGCGGGAATGTGTCTTTGTGAAGTAATGGGAGTTTTAGGTATTCGATTTTACGGTGGTTTGCGGCGGAGGGAGTGGCGGAGGAGAGGAAGTAGAGAGAAAAGATAAGAAGGGACAACAATGTTCTTCCCATTGGAGATTATTATTATTATGAGATTAGAGTTGTACTGTGAAGAGTAGTGTTTAAGATCTGGGAAAGAAAGAGAAATGGAAAGGAAGGGTTGGTTGCATTTATACGTACGTGTTACTCTCTTTCTATTATTGATTGATATGGAGTAGTAGTAGTATATATTTATCTTTGGCCAATAATGATTAGTAATATTATATCATCACAAAAAACAATTATTTGGACTAAGTGCATCTATCAAAATAACACTAGTACTACTCTATTATTAAATGAGATTTTCGTTCCACAAGAGATCATTTCCTTTTCAAAGTTTGTGAATCAAATAAGTTTCTTATGATTATTTTTTTTTTTTTCAAATATTTTAAATTATTATTATTGTGACTTATAATGCTTTTGAAATAGTTTTCAAATATATAAATTTTATATATCAAAATTTAAAGATTATATATTCCACTTGAAATCAGAATTGCATCACATAAATTGAGAAGAAGAGAGTATTTTTCTTTTTAAATTATTTCAAAAAGAATGACATACTTTCTTATTTAAAAATAACTTAATATTAAACTTCTTATTTTATTTTCAATAAGATGATTTATGACACAAATATTTATGGCTTGTTCTAAATTACAAATTCTAAAAGTCTTTCTCTCTTTTTTAAATTCCGTACCTAACCAAACACTACACATAAATTGAGAGGGAGGAAGTAATATTAAAAGGATAATAAAAAATTCAGGACTTATGTCCTGGCCTGTACCTTAATTATTGAGGCTTATGCTTCGCCATATAATAAGTACCAATATTTTCTACATTACACTCTAAAAGGTCGTTTGATTTGAATATAGCTTATGTCGGGATAAGTTATGCTGGAATTAATTATGTTGTGATTAGTTATTCTGGTATTGTTTTTTATCCACTGTTTGGTATGTTGTATTAAAAATAACAATTGCATAATTTATAAGAAGAAGGTATATATAAGTTATTCCGGCACTAATTACCCACCCTCTATAAGGTATAAGTTATCCCGGTACTAATTTTAATCCGAGATAACTTATGCCATATTTGTTAACTAAACAAAATATTAAGGTGATATTAAATTTATATACCAACATTATACCTTCTTATACTTCGTACCAAACTACTCCTTAATTTGTATCTCTTAAAAACTACAAGTACTCCACTGGAACTCCCTTCATTGCATTACTCTATTCGTTTCGAATTTCGAGATACATGCAAACTATTGTTTTAAAAAGCAACGATGCAGTAACTTATCAATTATCATATAAGGTGAAGCTAATTACTCCATCTGTTTCATTTTCATTTTATGTAACATTACTTCCTTTTCTATGTCACAAAAAGAAAGTTATTTGTATATTTAAAAATAATTTGAATTTAAACTTTTATTTTATTCTTAATGACATGAGTGTATGACCACATAAATATCATGTTATGTTTAAAATCACTAGTTCAAAAAGTCTTTTTTTCATGAACTTTTGTCTAGTCAAATGAGTTTATAGAAAATAAAATAGAAAGAGTACGAGATTTTGACTATAAAACGAATAAGCTTTTGTTTATTTATTTATTTAAAGAACAACAACAGTAATATATCTAATTTAATTTTACAAGTGGAGTCTAGAAATATAAATAAAATAATATAAAAAAATAAATAAATCTATGATGATCAAATTGCTAAAGCAAGAAATGTAAAAACATTAATTTAAATATCTATTGTTGTTAGCCAATCGAAACAAACCCTAAGATGCCAAAGAGAACAGGTCCGAACTATCGTACCTTAGTATATTATTTTATCTTGCACTTAGCTTTGTCAAGTTAATTAGGGCTCTTCCCTTAACTAAAGGTCTAGGGTTCAAGCCTTAGGTATGAAAAAATTTTTGGTATGAAGCACTTTCCTCCCGGATGGGGTCCTACGTGGCGCGAATTATATATAGTTGGACTCCAATGCGAGTAGCGGACACCGAATATGAAAACAAAATACGAAATAAACATTCTTTTTCATTTATTTTATGTATTTTAGTTTAACATGGCACAAATTAAAATAATGAAAAAGCTTATAGTTTTTTTTATCTTAAACTTTAGTATATAATAATAAAAATACTCTTTAAATCTTATATAGTTAAATATATAATTTCATTTATATAATAGAGTGTCAACAAGAATAAAATGAAAATATTGCAATTAAGAAGTTACTACAAAATATAGAAAGAATGATATTTTTATACAGATTAAAATAAAATGAAAAGTAAAACATAAATGAAAATGAAGAGAGTAATAAACTAAAAGTTCTGAAATGGAAACATAATACTTGTAATGTACATAGTAATTATAAGCTGATAGAGTCTCACAGTATAGTTTTGATGTGTAGTTGTCCCCTCTTATTGTTTGAGATCAGTGCATATAGATTGAAGACAAAACACACACATTTTTTTTTGTTATCATCCTTTGCCGGGTATTTGTACTAATTGGATCCCTGGCTAATTTAAATTTATATTACACAAAAAAATACATTAAATTTTTATTATACATAGAACTCAAATTCAAAACTTTTGATAAAAGAATGAAGGATTCTATTCATTCCACTGTAACCACTTTTACTTACACAATTTCCTCTTAAAGGAAATGGCTTATAATGTGGTGAAATGTTAAAGTGCTGCACAAAGTATTTTGTATTCACATAATGTTTGGGAAAGGGCTGCACCCTTAGGAGTTATTTGGTAGGGTGTATAAGAATAGTGTGGAATAAGGTGTATTAGTAATGCAAACATTAGTTATGCAGATATTATTCCTTATCTACTGTTTGGTGTGATGTATTAAAATTATAATGCATTGCATAATTTTTTTTAAAAATAGTTGTTTACAAAAATGCCCTCCATATTCTCAAGTTTTAAGGAATTTTAAAGATAATTTTGTCTTTAACCAACCTAATACATGCATTAGTAGCCTTGGTATTACTAATGCCATAGTTTTCTATGCATTACTTATACATAGGATAATAGCAAGTATGATGTATAACTAATACATACGCAGGTTGAAAAAATGTACCAAAAAAGGTATTAGTAATGCATATAGTTAATGCTTGCATTATGTTTTCTAATACCTCCTACCAAACCACCCCTTAGAAATGTAATGTAGATAGCTTACACTAATGCAAGCATTAATAGCTATTTTTACGGCTCGAACCCGTGACTTGTATGTAGTGAAATATTGTGGGTAGTGGTGGCAAAATAGTTAAAAGAAAATAGTTATCCACTCATATTATCCATTAAACAATGGGTTGAATAATGAACTTTTTAAAAACGGGTCAAATATGGATAAGAACCATATTATCTACTTAGTAAATAGATAACCAAAGGATAATCAATGGGTTTAAATTTTAAATTTGTAAAGCCTCAAATTGGGGGTTACTCAAGTTTGGAAAATTAGAAATTCTCCCAAAAGTGATCATATTCAAGAAGTCATGGATAATATGGATATCTATATTATTCGCCGGTTAACCCATTTTTTATCCATATTAAATATGGATTGGGTCGGATAATTATCCATTTTTGTATTACCTATTTTCGACTCATCCATATACGGCCCGACCCGCCTGTTTGTCACCCGTAGTTATGGGGAATAAAAAGATGCTGTTAATTAGTTGAGTCATCCAATTTAGGGGTGTCAATGGTTCGGTTCGGTCGGTTATTTAGTAAATTTTGTACCATACCAATTTTTCGGTTATTCTATTATGTATAACCAAAATTAGACTTTTCGAAACCGTCCCAATCATATCGGTTTCTCTTCGGTATTGGTACGGTTCAGTTAATTTTCGATATTTTTTTTAAATGTCATGTAAAAGTCACTAGTAGAAGTAGAATGCAATAACATACGTACTTTTATAGGACTTAGCAAAGCTCTCTAGACATTTTTACATTTTAAAGGGTGATAAATTAAGAAAATATGAAAGGTGGTTAGAGTATAGATCCATCAACTATTTTATAACAACGTAAAAGAAACTAAACAAATTAATATAAAGAAAATATAAATCACTTGAGTGGAAAGATATTAACCAAGCTGGGAGTGAGACTCAAGAATAAAATCTATAGAAGATTAAATATTCAAAAAGATAAATCTAAATCATATGAAAGAAAACATAATCAATACATTATAGTTTGCTGCTCATAATCGCTACAATACATTGTGTCTTGCTAGCGAATATGTGAGAAATAGTTTAGTTTTAATTAGAGTAGCATAATAGGTTTGGGAATTATGATTTTGAGTTTATAACTTTTTGGCTTGTAACTGTTTTCATAATTCAAAGACCCAAGGAAAATTTAATGGTTTATTATTTTTAAACTTAATATATAAACATATTTTTCACATGTAAATTTATTCGGTACGGTTCACTATTTTTTCGGTTTATTTTTATAAAATAAAAACTTATCCCTAATTATCGATACGATTATAAATTTATATAAAAATCTATAATTTTATTTTAAAAAACTTAAAAATCGAATCGATACGGCACTGTTCGATCGATTCCAATGGTCTTCAAATTAGCACCAATTGGTAAGGCTTGTGGGGTAAAGGGGCAGGATCCGATGATGTCTGACTACGACGACATGTTAAAACCAAACCATTGTCCCAACCTTAACGGCGTCTACTATTTGTCTGCCATCCACAGCTGTCACTCCCGCAATTTTTGCCTATGTTTACTCCTCTTTCCCCCTATTTTCTCGACGTTGGTGGTATGTTAGGTTTCAAATTAATTAAACATCCAATTTTGAAAAATATATTTATTTAGAGTGAAAATAAATATTCTGAAATTCGTGTTTTATGACATTGGATCATGCTTTATTTCACATCTTAAATGAAATTTACTGCAAGTTTAAGAGGCTGCATATCCAAAATTTAAACTTTATGTGTTTCACCTTTAAAATTTTTAGCATTGAACCTATTATAATTTTAAAGTTATGAGTTCATATCTATTATTTATTGTTATTATTGATATTTACTCATAAATTTATGTTATGCGTCGAAAATACTGTTGTCAATATTATTCCTCTCCTAATAGGGAGTGATTCCATCTTAAATGGCGGCGTAAATCTAAATTAGGGCAAGTGATTTCCGCAAAAAATAAATTGTTACTCAAAATAATAAAGAATTAATTGTAAGAGTCACAAATTATATGAGAATACATATCAATTTTGTTTTCAAAATATACGTGTTGCATTCATTTATTTGATGTAAAAACATCAATTACTGCGTAATACTAATTTTTCTCATATGAACAGTTTTTCAAATCTTTTAATGTAAAATTCTAACACTCACAACGAATACAGGGAAGAATATAGTAAAATCTGAAGTTTTAAGGAAGTTGATTATTTGTACCTTATGTAATATAATAATGTGTCTGAAGATCAGTCATTTTCAAGATAAAAAGCTAGAAACATAGCTGTAAAAAGCTATTTGTGCATGCGACAGGAACCATATTTGTATACAGCTAAAGTCTGCATTTTTTCTAAATTATTTCACGTAAATTTGACAAATTTAGAGGCATCATTTCCATGATTATAGAGTCTTACCATGATATACACGTTATGCACATAGTTATTAGCAAATTAGGTGGCTCAAATCAAATACATCAAGACACTATATTAGGAGTATTCCTAAAAAATCTGATCATTTTCCATGAAATACTGAAAAATGGCATAGAATTAAGTTGGAAACACTTCATTGTTAGACAATCTATCATGTAATTCGAATGGCAACTAAACCTAAGAGACTACGTGATATTTTATACTTCAATACCACACAATAGGGGTGATTTGTGTGGTGTCCAATTTTTTTGCATGCATAGATTATAGAAGAATCTGGTTCTTCTATGCGTTCCTTACACTACAGTTGCGGAATAATAAATGCAGAAAGTAAAGAACACAAGTATTTTTACGCGAAAAATACCCGACTCAAAAGGTAAAAAAAACCACGACCTACTACCCAGTAGAATTTTTTCCAACACTTCACTAAATCACTGAGCCAAAACAGTGTTTACAAAACTCTTGAAAGCCTAAGTATTACCTCTAACCCTTTGTGGCAGCCAGTCTCAAGTTGTTGCGACAATCTTCAAGTTAATTCTGATTTGAATACTGCAACTCAAAGTACCTAGTACAGATGCTTTTAGATAGAGCTGAAAGGTATAACTCAAAAGCCCTACTATAATTGAACTAGAATAAAAGACAGACACTTGGAACTGATTCTTCTATCTGGTTCATGTAGCTTCAGGTTCGCACATTTGAATCATGCAGAAATTGCTTGCAAAATGCCTTGCTATTTTACTCTCAATTCTTGCTTAACTTCAACGTTTGTGCGTCAACTGTAAAAGAGAACGAACTGATATATATAGAGTTAGTAGAATAGAAAATAACTAGAGTTCTAATGCTTTACTCTTCCTTGGTGGAAAAGTTCTAGTTATCTTCAACTTCTAACTCTTCCCTTATCTTGGATAGAGTTCTCTTCAAGTAAGGAGTCGTGTTCCTTATCAATTTTCGTTCAGGAGATATCTGATATAACTACTTATGCTTATCTCCTTCACGCGTATGCCTCGTTTGAATCTGCCCGTGTTTATGTACACTATGTATGGACCTAGTTCATGCGTGTGTTTCTTTGTCAATCATCAAAACAAACCTACTCAGGCTAACAAATTCCCCCTTTTGATAATGACAAACTCAGTGCTTTTCATAAGCATGAGAGGTGTTTCAACTCAGCTTCAACATTAACACAATGTTAGAGCACTTTCTATTTTAAAGTCACAAATCATCAAGAACCAGGTTCATTAGGTTATAAACATCACAGTCTAAAGTAAAAGCACAACCTATCTTTCCCCTTTTGGCATCATCGCAAAGTTTCATAATTATGTTAGATAACCAGATTTTAGCAGATCTTACTCATGGCCATTTAGGCTACTTTAAATGCAATCATGGAGTCAAGTATAACTTATCAATTTAAGGATATTAGCCATCTATTAAGCATCAACAAATAATTAGAGTAAAAGCAGTTGATTATCATTGATAAGAGTCATCCATAAAGCATAGAAGGAAATAAAAGTACTACATCATGAGCAAAAAGACAAAAAAAAATATATCCAATCTGGGTCACTAGTTTTTCTAACTAGGCTAGGAAGGTTTCAAGGCTAGGAAGGACTACGTTCTTGGTTTCTGGCCTGAAGCAGCTTTAGCATGTCATGAAGAATGCCTTTATTTTTCTCCTTTTCTTAGCAAGCTTAGTTCTAAGAGCATTCCTCTCACTTTCTACTTCAGCCATCCTCTTCTTCAGTCTCTCAATATCAGCGTCCTTAGCCTCACTCTCCTGCACCAAGGCTCACACTTTGCTGTTCACAGGCACCTGCTTGGAAGAACCAGGTTCTTTGGCAGCAGCATGGACTTCATAGTCACAAACAGTTAATGTGTTGGCCCTAAAGTAATCTTTACTTGTGCTAACATCCTATTTCTTTAGGGGAACCTTGAAGTAAGTCAGCCTAGTAGTGAGAATGAAACCATATGGTATGAAATGAGTTTTGGTGTAAGTGATTACCCTATCAAGGAGCTGGATGATAAACCCCGGCCAATTTATCTACCTCCCACTATCCAGGCATTCCATAAGGACCATGTTCATGAAAGTTACAATATGCTTTCTTTCCCGCCTAAGTAGAATAACCTTGTTGACAAATTCAAATAGCAGCTTATGGGCAAGCTTCATCTCACTTTTGTATACAGCCTTGGGCTATAACTCTAACTCATTGTCAGCAAATTTTCCTGTAATGGCAAGGGAGGTGGGGAGGTTTTCTAGGCTTTGCCATTTCAGCTTCTTATAGTCATTGCACCTTTCAGTAGGTACCCCTAGAATTTCTCCCAACTCCTTGTCGTCAAAGCTCACAGTCACCCCTTTCACTATGTTGGTGACCCTTGATCCACGTCTAATCCGCGTTCAATAGTTAGTGGAAACGGTTGTTGGAATAATAGTATCTAACAAGAGTCGGGGTCGATTTTTATAGGGAGTTTAATATGGGTGTTAGGGTGTACACCTGATGAGAGTAAATGAAATAACTCAATTGCACTTCCAAACAAGGGATTTTGTTTTCTACTTCTAAATTAACACTAACAATTGTAAACTAATGAGAAGAAACTAGGAAGCAAGTAATTGTTTTTGTTGTTTTTACCAAATGGGTAAAAGGCCTAGTGATGTAACCTTTTCCTAGGTGTTCGCCTAATGGTTTAAGCACGTTAATATTTATTTTATTGATCGGGGTATATTATAGCTCTCAACTCTAAGTTACCCACTCAATACCTCTCGGTCATAGAGTAATTGTTTTCAATTTGGCTTCCTCAAGTCCAAATGGGTATCAAACTAACTAGTTAAAATGAGCTCAAATCAGTTTTTTCCCAGCTCTAGTTCAAACTCTTTAATTGGGCTAGTCAAATCCTTAACTAGCCTAATTTCTCATTAGCCAAGTTTTTCTAGACTAGGTCCCTCTTTTTCAAGTAAAGACCAAGTCAAAAAGGCATGAATCAATGTTTGCAACCAATAATTCTATAATTAAAGCATGAATTAGACAAAATAACAAATACTCAATCATAAACAAGCATTAAATTAAATACCCATAAGGTTTACGCACTAGGGTTGGTCACAACCCTAGTAAAAGTCTAGCTACTCATAGTAAAAAATGAGAAAACAAAGAAGAAATACTAATTAAACCCATAATATAAAATTAAAATGATAAACTACGATGTTTTTATCCCAAAATGATCACAAATTTTCTAAAATGGAAAACTACAACGACTACAACTGCTAGAACTTTAAAACTTGACCTAAAAATGTGATTCCTATCTAATTATAGTGGCCCAAAATTCGCTGACAAAAATTCTCCTCGATAGGTTCTGCAGTCGTACAGTTCTATATGCGGTCCGAACATTGCTTGAGTTTGTAGGGGACTAGATTCTGCAGCCGCACAATTTGGTCTACGGATGCGATTTAGCTTCTGCGGTCGCACAATTCATGTGCGGTCCGCACTTTATGCAAGGCTTTAGTCTTGATCAATTGCACACTCTCTGAACTTTTTAAATTCTTGTCAGTGCATACCATGTTCTAAGACCGCACAAATCGTGTGCTATCCGCACTTCTGCTTCAAGTACTGCTGGGTTTCTTTATTAATTCTGCGGCCGTAGAGAGAATTCTCTGAACTTTTTGAATTCTAGTCTTCCTTCCACCTGAAGGACCATGTCCTTCCAACCCTGAAGTTCTATCTTCTCTATCAGCATCGCCATTCCTTCCTCCTCCAAATGCTTGAGGAGTCTACCTTTTAAAATTGTTCGCTTGCCAAAATTCACCATTTTTTCCCGTTCCTCATCAGCTTCCTCCTCTTCTTCACTTTCTTCCTCTTTCACTACTTGCACTTTCCTAGATTTCACGGCAGACCTGGTTCTTTTTGCCAAGGTAGAGAGCTTTACATCAACAGTCTTTGAAGGAGACTTCTTTTTGGAAGTCTTTCTTTTCTTTGCCTTTGGAGTCATAACTTCCACCTCCTCTGCCCCATCTTCATCATGAAGAACTAGGTCCATCCCCTCAATCTCAATTGCCTCAACATGCTCACTTACTTTCTTCTTTCCCTTTGCATCGGCTTTTCTTTTACTCTTTTCTAAGGCTCTTTCAAGTTCAGCCTCACTCGACTTCTTCTGACTCCTTGTAGCGCTTCCTCTTGTAGGAGGAGTCTCTACAGGGATAGAAGAGGCAGTCTTTCTCTTCTTGTGTGCCCTAGCAGTTCCAGGGATTTTAACTCCTGAACTTTTCTTTTTCTTTGGATTGTAACTATCAGACACCTTTTTCAATAACTCTTCGAGGGGTTCCTTCACAGATGGAACAAGTTCTTGGAACCTCTTCCTCAACCTAACCAGCCCATCAATTGCACTAGCATCACCAGATCCACTACCTCCTTCTTCTCTCCAACTTTCTTCCTCCTCAACAACTTTCTCACTACATTACACCATCACGCATGTTTCCTCAGTCAAATTAATAGGAGTAGGTGAAGATTCAACCACTCCTTCTTTTACCTTTCCCCTCACATCACCTTGAACACCCTCACTTTCTATTTATTTTTTCCTTTTATTTTTACCACCAATTCTTTCAAACTCAGTGGTCTCTACCCCAGCAATAGTTCTAACCAGAACAAACCTGTTCTCCAGATTTCCAGCCACTTCAGAAATGACCTCGGAAGAAATAGTTTAAGCCTAATCAATTTAGGAGAGTTTGAGTGGGTAACAATTGCTTTTTGAAGTTCAGAAGTCTAATCACACTGGAAAAGTTAGTTTGAAAAGACGTTGGACTCTTCCCTAGAATCTAGACAATTATGGCGTGTAAGACTCTTCTTTGGTGAAACTGGTTCATTTATAACAGATAAACTTGAAGGAAATAGGGATTAAATAGGACTCTTCTTTTGATCATGATCCATATACAATTATTTCAAAATATGTGGAGTGGAGAGTACATACCATGTAATCTTGATGAACCAGGTTCTTCACTTAGAATTTTCTTGTGTAAGTCTGAATTTTTCAAGAAAATAAAGATAATATCATTAGAGATTAATGAGACATTTTTGCACATGACACAAGAATATACTAGTGAAAGTATGAGACTCAGCAACATCTAATCTAATTATTTACAAAATTTTCAAATTATCTAACCAATTATTGAGTTAGAATTGGTTCCTTTTACGCGGTGTTAATCATCCCTAATTCTAACATGTTCCTTTCAAAGTGATCACTACTTAGAAATTTTATGAAGATGTCAGCTATTTGCTTGTCAATAGCATAAAATTCCACAGTGATCAAACCCTTTTTATAGTTGTCCCTCAAAAAGTGATGCCTAACATCTATGCGCTTAGTTTTTTTGTGATGAACCGGGTTCTTGGTCATACTAATTGCACTGGTATTATCACAAAATATGAGGATACAACCTACATCAATTTCAAAGTTCATTAATTTCTATTTGACCCATAATAGTTTAGCAAAACATGAGGCAGCAGCCACATACTCAGTTTCAGCAGTAGACAAGGCCACATAATTTTGCTTCTTGGTGGCCCAAGACACAAGACATGAGCTAAAAAAGTGTGCCATACCTGAGGTGCTCTTTCTATCCACAAGAAAACCTGCATAATCAGCATCAACATATCCCACTAAGTTGAAATTACTACCTTTTGGATACCATAGACATAGGTCAAAGGTGCCTTTTAGGTATCTCAAGATCCTCTTGACAACAGTCAAGTAAGACTCCTTTGGATTTGCTTGAAATCTAGCATAAAGGCCTACACTGAAAACAATGTCAGGTCTACTAGCAGTGAGATATAAC
Organism: Nicotiana tomentosiformis; assembly: GCF_000390325.3. NCBI lineage: Eukaryota > Viridiplantae > Streptophyta > Magnoliopsida > Solanales > Solanaceae > Nicotiana > Nicotiana tomentosiformis. Next base: position 71,267,266 of record NC_090821.1, on the reverse strand, counting down.
AGAAAGCCAATCATTCCCCTATACATCTTCTGATCAACAAATGAACCAAGTTCATCTATATCTAATTTTTTGGTTGTTGCTATAAGGGTGTCAATTTCTTTGGAGTCTTCCATTTTAAACCTTTGAAGCAACTCTTTCACATACTTCTGCTGATGGATCATAGTTCCATTTAAATTTTATTTAATTTGTAAGCCTAAAAAGAAATTAAGCTCACCCATCATACTCATTTCAAATTCACTCCCCATTAGCTTAGCAAATTCTTTACTTAGCCTATATCTAGTTGCTCCAAAGATTATATCATCAATATATATCTAAACTACCAAGAGATCCTTACATTTTTCTTTTAAGAATAAAGTATTGTCAATTTTATCTCTCTTGTAGCCATGCTCAAGAAAGAATTTAGACAATCGTTCAAACCATGCTCTTGGAGCCTGCTTGAGACCATAGAGTGCCTTGTCAAGCTTGTACACATAATCAGGACATTCCTTGCTTTCAAAGCCAGGAGGTTGCTTGACAAACACTTCTTCCTTTAGATAGCCATTGAGGAAGGCACTCTTGACATCCATCTGATGGAGAGTGAATTCCATGTAAGCAGCAAAGGCTATAAGGAGTCTAATATCTTCTAATCTTGCAACTGGAGCAAAAGTCTCATTATAATCTATGCCCTCCTCTTGACTATATTCTTTAACTACCAATCTTGCATTGTTTCTTCTTACTGTTCCATCTTCATCAAGTTTGTTTATGAAGACCCATGTGCCAATTACTAATCTGTCATTGGGTCTTGGTACCACATGCCAAACTTGACTTCTCTCAAATTGGTTGAGTTCATCTTGTATTGCATTCACCCATTCTACATCTTGCAAAGCCTCAGTAACATTTTTAGGTTCAATAAGATATAAAAAAACATCAAAAGCACAGAGGATCTTTTAAAAAAATCGGGTTTTGATTCCAGAGGTTGGATCAGTGATTATGTTTCCAATAGGATGAGAAATTTGATACTTGTAAGGTTTCATAACCAGTTGGTTTACCCTAGATGTTCCTTCAATGTTCTATTGCTGAGGAACAGGTTCATGGACAGGTTCCCTCGAGGTTTGAGGATCAGTTCCTCTCTATTCAGTTCCCCTTGCCAGGTTGCCCTAGGTGGAAGGACATATTCCATCACATGTTCCTTCCTCTGGTGCAGCTTCAGTATGGGCTGTGGTTTCATTTGAGTTTCTTACCAATCCAATTGCTTCATCATCTTGTTCCTACCTCTCAGAAAGATTGTTAGTTTCATCAAAAATCACATGTACACTTTCTTCTACACACATAGTTCTTTTGTTATAAATCTTATAAGCTTTACTATGTGAAGAATATACCAAGAATACTCCCTCATTACTTCTGGGATCAAACTTACCTAGAGAGTTTTTTTCCATTATTATGCACAAAGCACTTGCATCCAAATGCCCTAAGGTGGGATATATTTGGCTTCTCCCTTTAAGTAACTCATAGGGAGTATTCTCAATAAGAGGTCTAGTCACGCACCTATTTATGATATAGCATGCAGTGTTTACAGCTTCTGCCCAGAAGCTATGGGGAAATTTACTAGCAAGTAGCATAGTCCTAGCTATTTCCTCCAATGTCCTATTCTTTCAACTACTCCATTTTGTTGTGGAGTTCTAGTAGCAGAAAAATTATGATCTATGCCATGCTCATCACAAAATTCAGCAAATTTATCATTTTTAAATTCGGTACCATGATCAGACCTAATTGATGCAAGTTGATTACCTAGTTGTTTCTGAGTTTTTCTAACAAATGAAGTGAACATATCAAATGCTTCATCTTTAGATGTTAAAAATAGTGTCCAAGTAAATATAGAGTAATCATTAACAAGCACCATAACATATCTCTTACCACCTCTGCTCAGTATTTTCATTGGTCCACAAAGATCCATATGGACCAGTTCCATCATCCTGGTAGTGCTTACCATTTTCTTGCTTTTAAAAGAGGATCTTACCTGCTTATCCCTTGAACAAGCCTCACAAACTTTATCTTCCTGAACTTAATGTTAGGCAACCCTACCACCAAGTACCTTGGAGAGTAGTTTGGGTCCGTTTCTATAGGCAAAATGATGAATCAAATTCTTTTTAGCTCAATTTTTTGTTCTTTTGACTTGCCTTCTCTTTTTTAGTGCATTTACTCTTATAGTGACATGTGTTACGAAAGTGTGTGCAAATCTTGTTCTCAGGGAGTGTGAGGTACTTGCTTTTGGGATCCCACTTAGGTGCAGAGTTTCCAAAGCGTCCTCTTCTGTTGCTACTATGATGTTCTTGTATCCATGAAAGTGCATCAGAGGACCTGTTCTACTTACAAGTTCTGTCTAACTCATGCTTGACCTTGTTCGGATCCTCCTTTAAGACTCTTACCAATTCATCCCTCTTATACAACTCATCTTTTATTTTACCTACATTTTCTTCTAAAGTGAGTTGTGTGTGAACATCTCTCTTTTTTCCTGTTCCTAATTTCAATTTTAGATTTTTAGATCTAAGTTTTAGGACATTTGTATCAAGTGCATGAACCTGGTTCTTTAACATAACATTTTCTCTTTCAGTTTCACAAGCCCTAAGTTCCAGGTTTTTGCACTTAGTTTTCAAAATCACACATTCTTTTAACAGTTGTTCCTTTTCATTATTCACATCCTCAGATTCATCAATTAGTTCCAATAATACTCAGATAATCTTTCTTTAGACAAAAAATTGATCTTGTCTTTGAGATGAAGGACACTTACCTCAGCTTTTTTATCAAATTCTCCAATGGTCATTAGTGCTCGTTCATCATCATCATCATCGTCATCATCTGAGCTTTCTCCCCAAGAAGCGACCATAGCCTTGGTTGATACTTTGTTATTGCCTTTCTTGGGTTCAACCCGTTCCTTCTTCCCGTTCCTCCGTTCAACTCTTTTTTTCTTTCATTCAATTTCCCACAGAGGACATTTTTTGATCGTATAATCAGTCTTTCCACACTTGTAGCATCCATTATTGGTTTGCTTCTCCGAAGCTCTTGCTTTGTTGTAACTTCCACTTCTTGAAGTGCCCTTTCCTCTCCTTAGGTACTTCTTAAAGTCTCTGGTGATCATTACCATTTCATCATCTTCCATATCAGAACCTTCACTGATTTTGAGTGCCAAACTCCTTTCCTTCTTAGGTACATCCATTTTTATGGGTTGTCTCCTAAGTTTATAAGTAGTGAGGTTTCCAATCAATTCATATAGTGGGAGAGTAGAAATATTCTTTGATTCCTAAATTGCAGTAATCTTACTTTCCCAAGTAAATGGCAAGAGTCTAGTGAGTATCTTCTCAACTCTTTCTTCTTCAGGAATTGTAACGACCCGACTTGTCATTTTGAGCATTTACACCCCGTTCAATAATTTGAAGTCTTGAGTAGCTTCATAATATGTATTATGACTTGTGTGAATTGTCGACTTTGATTTTCGAATGATTCAGGATTAAATTGAAAGAACAATCCTTCTTTAGAAGATTAAATAAATAGAGTTGACTGAAATTTGACTTTTATGCAAATGACTCTGGAATCGAGTTTTGATGGCTCCAATAGCTCTGTATGATAATTTTGGACTTAGGAGTATGTCTGAATATTTATTTGGAAGTCCATAGTTGATTTTGGCTTGAAATGGTGAAAGTTGAAAATGGAAGGTTTGGATGTTTGACCAAGAGTTGACTTTATTGATATCGGGGTCGAAATCCAGTTCTGGAAATTTTGATAGGTCCGTTATGTCATGTATGACTTGTGTGCAAAATTTGAGGTCAATCAGACTTGATTTGATAGGTTTCGGCATCGAAAGTAGAATTTGGAGTTCGTTAGTTTTTATTAAGCTTAAATTGGGGTGCGATTCGTATTTTAGTGTTGTTTAATGTAATTTGAGGCATCGACTAAGTTCGTGTCATGTTATGGGACTTTTTAATATACTTGGTTGGGGTCACATGGGACTCGGATGAGTTTTGAAAGAGTTTGGTGTTTTGAGCATAAGCCAAAGGTCCATTTTTAGTTCTAAAGATCAAAATTTGATTTTGATACTTCCGGGAGTTTGATAATAAATTATAGGAATGATCTGGAATGTTTGGTCTAATTTCATCAAGTCGTGATTGAGTTTTTAGCGCGAAACAAGAGTTAATTGTTTAATGAGCGAAATTGGTATCATATTGAGAAAATGAGCTCTGAATTGAGTTTCAATTGAACGACTAGGTTCGTATTATTATTTGTAACTCATAGGAACAAGAATCGTCGAATTCCGAGTTCGTATAATGGAGTTAGAGGCTTAGAGACTTTTTAGTGAAATAATAAATTGCAGGTGCAAGCAGGTTCTGGTACGGACCTTTAGTGACGGACAATAGACTTTTAATGACGGGAAATAGACTTTTAGCGATGCGATTAGTGTTTTATTGAGCAGTTTTGTTTTTTTTAGCTCATTTCAACATTTTTTGGCGAAAGAACACGACATGGGGCAATTTTTCAGAGAAATTTCACGGGAAATCTTGAGGTAAGTCACTTGTAATCATTGTTAGTCAATAATATTGAATTATCATTGAATATTCCGACTAGATTACGTGTTTTTGATGTGTAATTCGAGAATTTGGGTATAGAGATTTGAAAATAAGATATGAGGATTTGAAGGTCGAGTTGATGTCGGAATTTGGTAAATTTGATATGGTTGGACTCGTGGTTGAATGAATGTTCATATTTTATAACTTTTGTCAGGTTCTGAGACGTGGGTCCCACTGTTGACTTTTTCGGATTTATTGTGAAATTTAGCATTTTCATATGCAATTGATTCCTACATCTCGTGTTGATTGTATCAAATTATTTGTGACTAGATTCGAGGCGTTCTGATGCCAAATCGCGAGGAAAATGCTTATTGGAATAAAAGATTGCACGGTTTGAGGTAAGTAATATTTTTGAACTTGGAGCTGAGGGTATAAACCCAGAAAATATGTGTTATATGATTTATTTAGGGTGACGCACGTGCTAGGTGACGGGCATGTGGGCGTGCATCGTAAAAACTGTAACGTAATTGATTTAGTGGAATTGTGTAGTCAAATAATCTTGGCATTTTCCATGTGCTTTCATGTGTTAGAGAAATTGAGCTGAGAATCATGTTAAAAATAATGCTGAGGCTATATGCCGGTATTATTGAGACCCACAGAGGTCGTATTGCTGTTGAATTATTTATTTAAATTATAATTTCATACTCATTCATGTTCATTCATTTCATATCATCTCTCAATATCTGTGCTATTTATTGATTCATCATATGATCATTTTGGGCTAGTTTCAAGACATTGTGAGCCCGAGAGACTAGAGAGATTGGTGACTGAGTGATGCCGAAGGTTGATTATGAGGATATTTATGGGATCGGGTTGCACGCCGCAGCATGCCATATTGGCTTTATATACTTTATTATTATATGGATTGGGGCTGCACGCCGCAGCAGGCCTTATAGGCTTTATTGTTATGGGATCGAGCTGCACGTCACAGCAGGCCTAAATGGCTTATTATAGCGCTTGGGCTGAAGGAGCCCCTCTGGAGTCTGCACCCCCCACAGTGAGCGCATATGACATTATATTTAGGATGGATTTCCCAGGGCATGAGGTTGCCTTATTTATTTATGTTTGGGATGGACTTCCCAAGACATGAAGTTGCCTTATTTATTTATTTACGTTTGGGATGGACATCCCAAAGCATGGAGTTGCCTTATTTAGTTTTTTTATATTTGGGATGGAGTTCCCTGGGCTGGATTGGCTCTGTACAATACTGAGTGATTGAATGTCAATTATTATGTATATATATTTGGGATGGATCTTTCATGGGCTGGATTGACCATATACAGTACTGTGTGACTGTGTGCGAGTTGTCATTTATATTTGAGCTGGATCTGGATCTTTCGTGGGCTGGATTGACCATATACAGTACTGTGTGACTGTGTGCGAGTTGTCATTTATATTTGAGCTGGATCTGCCATGTACAGTGCCGAGTGACTGAATGTGCTGAATATTGAACGTCATGAGTGGAAATGTGAGATAGTGAGATTGAGTACTCTGAGAGTGTGAGTACATGAGTTCATCACCGTGTTGTATTGCATTAGATATGCATACTTGATATGTAGGCATAGAGAAGTATCTTTACTCATGCCATATGATAATGAAATTTCTTATTTGTCGTTAAAGTTTTGAGAAAAATCACAGATTTCTATCTTACTCATATTTTTGGTGACTTTCGGCAAAGGATTTGAGTTTTACTGTTATATTGAAAAGAAAATATTTATTTTCCGAAATTTTATACGAGCTGAGAATTTTATTATTGAGTTATTACTTGTGCTATTTTAAATTATATTGTTATGAACTATTGCTAGTTATTGGAGTTGGACTCTGACCCTTATCCCAGCTCGTCACTACTTTCAACCTAAGGTTAGGTTTGTTACTTATTGAGTATATGGGGTCGGTTGTACTCATACTACACTTCTGCACCTTGCGTGCAGATTTTTTATGTTGATGTTGCTGCGTATGACGGTTGCTTCCTCTTGTTCATGGTGATGTTGATGTTGATGTTAATGTTGATGTTGCTAGATCTGAAGATGTACCTGCGTTCCAGTCATTGCTTTCTCTTGTTCATGGTAGCTTTAGAATTTTTAATTTGTTCATGTATATTTTAGACAAATGACATATTTTTATTTCATACCAGATTTTTAAATTCTAATCTTAGAATCTCATTATTTGTACTACCAGTCCTTGGGGAGTATATTGGAGTTAGTTAAATATTAATTGAATCAGATTGTTGTTATTTGGCTTACCTAACGGGTGAGGTTATGTGCCATCACGGCTAGTTAGATTTTGGGTCGTGACATGGATAATCGTTTCAAGAGATTTTAGTTCATTTGTCAATGTAGTGAACCTTGTCTACATCTCCTGAATGGTTTCTCCATCCTTCATAGCAAAGTTCTTTTACTGAGAGTACAGTAGAGTTCCTCTAGATCTCTTCACCCGCGTTGTTCCTTCATGGGCCACTTGCAGTGTGTTCCAACTTTGCTTAGCAGTAGAACAATATTGACCTAAGTGGTTTTGATTTTGATGATTGACAAAGGAACACATGCATGAACCAGGTCCATGGGCAGTGTACACAAGGCACATGCAGATTCAAGCAAATGCATGCACGTGAAGGGGATAAGCGTAAGTAGTTATATATGATATTCCTTGAACGAAAAGGTTGTATAATTGATAAGAAGCAGGACTCCTTACTTGAAGAGTTAGACACTGAAGTTAACTAGAACTCTTCCACCAAGGAAGAGTATAGAACTCTTCCACCAAGGAAGAGTATAGAACTCTAGTTAATCTTTATTTAGTAGTAGGTCACGATTTTTTTTACCTTTTGAGCTAGGTGTTTTCCACGTAAATATACTTGTGTTCTTTACTTTCTGCATTTATTATTCCGCAACTGTAGTGTAAGTAACACATAGAAGAACCATATCCTTCTATAATCTGTGCACGCAAAAAATAAACATCACATAAATCACCCTCCTCTTGTGTGGTATTGAAGTATAAAATATCAATTGGTATCAGAGCAGGTTATTCTTGAAGAGGCTAACACTTTAGGAATAGATCAAGATGAGTGCACTACCTGAAAACTGTAAAGAGCAATCCACCACTAGGCCACCACTATCCAATGATCAGTACTATTGCTTATGGAAGGAGAGGAGAAGAGATTACTTGAAGTTTACTAAAGGATGCTTCAAATGTGGTAAAAAGGACCACATGATTAAGAACTGTCCTATGTGGGAAGTCGAGTGAAAAAAGGAGAGATATAAAAGAAGAAACAGAAAGAAGAAACATTTTCATGATAAGAAGAAATACAACAAAAGACCATCCAAAGTAATGGTTGCTACCTGGAAAGAATGTTCACATGAGGACATTGATAATGATGCTGATGCTGATGCTGAACGAGCTCTTATAGCAATTCAAGAATCTGAAGAAGAACCTGATGAAGAATCTAAGATAAGTTTTCTGGACCTAATAGATAAAATTAAATTCCTTTCTAAAGATAGACTATCAGAAATATTGCTAACTTTAATTGATGAATCTAAGAATATAAGTTCTGAAAAAGAATAGTTGTCAAAAGAGTGTAACCTTTTAAAGTAGAATGTAAAAACCTGGAAATAAAAGCTTGTAAAATTGAAATAGGAAAATACTGTTTTGAAGAACTAGGTTCATGCACTTGATACAACTGTCTTAGAACTTAGATCTAAAAATCTGAAATTAAAGTTAGGAGTAGGTAAAGAAATAGCTAGTGACACACAACTCTCACTAGAAAAGGATCTATGAAAGGTAAAAGATGAGTTATATAAAAGGGATGAACTGGTAAGAACCTTAAAAAAGGACTTGACTAAGGTTAAGCATGAGCTAAATAGAACAGGTCCTCTGATGCACTTTCATGGCTACAAGAACACCATAGTATCAACAGAAAGGGACTTGGCTTTAGGAACTCTACACCTAAATGGGATCCCAAAATCAAGTACCTCACACTCCTTGAGAATAAAATTTGCACACACTGTGGTAACACTGTTCACTATAAGAGTAAATGCACTGGAATAGAAAAGGCAAGTCAAAAATTTTGTTCTAGGAAAAAATAGGCTACCAAGTTGTACTAAAAAGAATTTTATTTATCCTTTTTTCTATAGAAAGGGACCCAAACTAGTTTGGGTTCCTAAGACTAACCCTTGATTTCTTTTTGTAGGTACAAGTGAAGGAGAGCAGCCAAATATGGTACATGGATAGTGGTTGTTCAAAGAACATGATAGGATGTTAAGCAGTGTTGTTCTCTTTTACATCTGATGCACACATACTAAAGTTAAGCAAAAATTAAGAGCAAAATATCAAGGCATTTTGTGAGCAATTCCTGTGAGTTTTAAGAGATCCTGAAGTTACACGAACCAGATTGAAGAACCAGCTACATAAAGAGTTTTATGTGTCTTTCTTTATTTCTAGTTCAAAGTGTAGTAGGCATTTTGAGTTGTACCGTTCAGCTTTTAGAAGTAAATTGTACTAGGTACCTGAGTTGTATTGTTCAAGTTAGAGTTAACTTGAAGCAGTCGCAATAGCATATGGCTGGTTGCTACAAGGGTTAGAGTTAATCATTAGGTTTGCAATAGGTTGTAAACTCGAGTTGTATTGTTTAAGTTATAGTTAACTTGAAGCAGTCACAACAGCCTGTGGCTGGTTGCTACAAGGGTTAGAGGTAATCCTTAGGTTTGCAAGAGTTTGTAAACTTTGTTGTTGGCTCAGAGTTGTAGTGAAGTTTTGAGAAAATCCTATTGGGTAGTAGGTTGTGGTTTTTTGCACCTTTTGAACTAGATGTTTTCCATGTAAACATACTCGTGTTCTTTACTTTCTGCATTTATTATTCCGGAACTGTAGTGTAAGGAACACATAGAAGAACTATTTCCTTCTATAATCTGTGCACGCAAAAAATTAGACACCATAAAAATCACCTCCTCCTCCATCTTGTGTGGTATTGAAGTACAAAATATCAAACAACCTTGGATTCTGCTGTACTCCTCTAAATCAAGTCCACAAACAAGCCACTTCTTGGCTTTGGCATTCTTTTCCCACTTCTTCAATTCCTCAGCATTGCAATCAGCTCTTGTCTTTGGCACATCTACTCCTTCAGATGTTTTCTTCAAGGTAGCCAGTGGACCATCAATGACAATGTCCCATAACTCATAGTCCTCTACTTGAATGTGATCTCTCATTCTTGACTTCCACCAAGAATAGTACTGGCCATTGAAGAGTGGTGGCCTAGCAGTGGATTTCTATCACGATCCAAACCGATGGGCCGCGACGGGCACCCGGTATCTTACTCAGCTGAGTACCAACGTAACGTATCTTTCTTATTACATCATCATATACATGTGACATACGGGCCTAATAGGCCAACATGATCATTTATAAACTCAAAACATAGGCTGGCAAGGCCATACAATCTTTTATATACATGACATCTGTCTACAAGCCTCTAAGAATACATAATCTTCATAAGAGTCGGGACAGAGTCCGGCCATACCAAACAACACACGTCTAAATTATACTAACTAAGCAAGAAACTCCGGAGCAAATGGAGTGCACCAATATTTTTTGCTGAGCTGATCGCCTACTTGGAGGACTCTCAACCTGTCTATCGAGACCTGCGGGCATGAAACGCAGTATCCCTGGGCAAAAGGGACGTCAGTACAAATAATGTACCGAGTATGTAAGGAATGAAAATTAGTAAATAATAGACATGAGAGAAACATTGAGTAAAAGACTCGACATGTACGTTTGCAAAGCTCTGTGAATCATTTCATTTTTATAATGTCATGCATATGCATATAAATATCATATCATGCATAGGTATATGTGTTCATAACATCATCAAGCCTCTGAGGGCATCCTATCATATCATTTCGGCCACTGTGGGCAAATCATTAAAGTATACCAGCTGATCAAGTGGTGGTGCGTATATAACGCCATAACCTTTTCCAATATTCCATATATATATAATATACATATATACGCGTATATAACGCCATCTGTTCAAGGGTCAATGTATATGTATAAATGCATGAAATGCATAAGAAGTACGTTAATAATATCTTCTCAGAATGTCATAAAAATAATATGCCTTAAGAAATACGTTAATAAGATTTTCTCGGAATGTCATAAAAATAATATGCTTGTCAGATAAATTTTATCAAATACGTATTTTTCTTAGACCCATGAACAGAAGATATAATAATAATTCACACGAAAAATCAAGAACATAAGCATCTCTAGTATTTCTATGAATAGAGTCATTTATGAAAGTTGTGCATTTGCTTGTTTCATTCGTGTCGTATAGATCATGCCAAAAAGAAAGAAGGAATAGCCTTAACATACCTGAACCGATTCTCTTGACAATCCCTTTAATACCGTTGATTGCGACAATGCGTAACGGCGGATCGAAGTAGGGAAATATCCGTATGATATTCTTGAGAAAGATTGCACCGTACTCCCTTATAATTGCAAAATCTCACGTTTTGATATATGACCCTCACGTTCCTAAGACTTACAGTGGCTTTCCTTTGTTAAATGTATATGTGATCTCACGTTGTTAAGACGCAATCTCGCATGAATTGTTGAAGTAACTCACGTTACTATTGTATTATGTGGTCTTGTATGAACTCTGTATGTTGCTATCACATTATATAATTCTTAAGAACTTGCTGAAGCTTCTTTCTTAAGAGAACTTGCTGTATCTCTTAAGTGATTTAGAGAGGGCTTTTAACTTTTGGTGGGTGTGGGACCTACTTAGAATGACTTAGCCACCTAACTCTCTTATTTTGCCACCTTACCATACAACATTAAGAGTCACTAATTTGATATATCTTGCTGCCACGTTGCCCTCTTTAAACTTATCCAAGATTATCATTAATTATCCACTAACCTCTTGATTAACTTGTTAATCTCCCACTAATTCAATAATTAATCAATTACCTATATAGTTAAGAATTATCTCAAATTACTTAAAATACTACTCACTTTAACACACTTTACTATCATGGCCATGTGGTACCTTATATGGTACTAGTCCATGAATACTGGGTATTTTAGTTCGGGCCGTATTTTATCCTAAAATGTCAAACTTCGACAAAACTTTAATGTATGAAAATGCGGGATGTAATATCTCATTTTCGAGTTTTCATCAATTTACTCATGATGTACTTTTACGTACGAAAACATGGGGTGTAACAATTGCCCTTCCCAATTTTTAGGTGGTGCAATCATCTTAATCTTCTCCTAAGGTGTTAGCCTCTTTAAGAATAACATGCTATGATACCAATTGATTTTTTATACTCCAATACCATAGAAGAGGGGGTGATTTGTGTGGTGTTCAATATTTTGCGTGCACAGATTATAGAAGGACTTGGTTCTTCTATGTGCTCCTTACACTATAGTTGCGGAATAATAAATGCAGAAAGTAAAGAACACAAGTATTTTTATGTGGAAAACACCCGGCTCAAAAGGTAAAATAATCATAACCTACAATCCAGTAGGATATTTCCCAACACTTCACTAAAACACTGCGCCAAAATAGTGTTTACAAAACTCTTGTAAACCTAAGGATTATCTCTAACCCCTTGTGGCAGGCAGCCTCAAGCTGTTGCGACAATCTTCAAGTTAACTCTAACTTGAATACCACAACTCAAAATACCTAGTACAGATACTTCTAGATAGAGCTGAAAGGTACAACTCAAAAGCCCAACTACCATTGAACTAGAATAAAAGACAAACACTTGGAACCGGTTCTTCTATATGGCTCATGTGGCTTCAGGTTCGAACACTTGAATCACACAGAAATTGCTTGCAAAATGCCTTGCTATTTTTCTCTCAATTCTTGCTTAACTTCAGCGTTTGTGTGTCACATGTAAAAGAGAATGAACTGATATATATATATATATATATATATATATATATATATATATATATATATATATATAGTAGAGTTATAATGCTATACTATTCCTTGGTGGAAGAGTTCTAGTTATATTCAACTTCTAACTCTTTCCTTATCTTGGATAAAGTTCTGTTCAAGTAAGGTGTCCTACTCCTTATCAATTATGCAACCTTTTCATTCAAGAGATATCTCATATGACCACTTATGCTTATCTCCTTCACGTGCATGCCTTGTGTTTGAATCTGTCTGTGTCTGTGTACACTGTGTATGTACCTAGTTCATGTGTGTGTTTCTTTGTCAATCATCAAAACAAACTTACTCAGGCCAACACTACGACATAAACCCTAAGCAACTAAGCCCTAAAAGCATTCTTTTGTCTTCAATTCTTCTCTTCACCGTTACTTTTGCCTATATGAGATGGATGAACGAATGGCCATGGACAATAATGAGGCCATGGATGAGGAAACTTAGGATAACTACCATGCATCGTAGGGTGAGATAAATGCCATGGATGAGGAAACGTATGACCACCAGCGGGCAATGGAGGATGGACGAATGGCCATGGATGTGGATGTAGCCATGGATGTGGATGCAACCATGGATGTGGATGTATCCATGTATACCACCAATCTATTTCTTTACCTTGTGAAGTTGCATCATTATTTGTGGATTTATCATCAGATAATTTCTCAGTGGTATGTCACGTCATTAGTTGTTAACTAAGTACACATCCGGCACTTGACAACTCGCTCACGATCTTGCACAACTTGCTTACATTCTTGCTATGCCAAGTCAACCTTACCATACTTAAGATTTCTAAGAGAATGGTAGAAAGAACACATGAGAATTGTTAAAGGAAGCTTTGTATTAGAGAGAACTTGAATTGTTTGCTTGGTGAATTACAAATGGATAGCCTCCTTTATGTACTAGTCTCCTAGGGGCTAGAGTGTAAATATTAATTATTACACAAGTCTTTAATATTTACAAGATAAAGGCTTTCTCTAGAATTCTCTACAAGCCTAGAAGATTCCAAGGACTTTCCTAGCAAATCCATAGGCATCTAGAGTCTTCCAAAGGAAATGTCCATACTTCTCTAGAATCTTCTCACAAATACTAGCTTTCCTCCTATGTAAGATTTCACTTGGTATTAATATATGCCAAATGGTGCCTATGTGTCATGTTGACGTGGTGGGTCATCACACTCTCCCCCACCTAATGTTGTGACGACCGCGGTGCAATGTTGCTGCATAAACTCTCGGATCTTATATTTGAATTGTCATAAGTCTTCATATCGTTCCTACGTAGCCTCCTCCGGTGATTGTCCCTTCCAATGGATGAGGAACATAGTGGTGGCTTTTTGCCCTTGTTTTTGCCTAGCCTGGTAATCTATGATAGCGTCAATCTCCCGATCATGCGAGACGATGATAGTTATAGGCGCTCGACTTGATTGGCCCCTACCCGGATCATCCTTATCTTTATAATATGTCTTAAGCATGCTGGCATGGAAGATAGGGTAGATCTTAAGATATGATGGCATGTCAAGCTTGCATGAGATCTTACCTACCTTGGCTATGATCTTAATTGGCCTATCATACTTGCGAATCAGATTCTAATGCATGCCCAGTAGTGCTTTGAACTGTCTTAGGTTAAACTTCACCATCACCATGTCCCTAACACAATAGTCCGCGGGACGCCGCTTATGGTTCGCAAAGTTTTTCATCTTCTTAGCTGCCTTATCCAAGTAGGACTTAGCAGTGTCAAGTTGTTCCTCCTATCCTTTGGCCATATGATAAGCCCCCAAACTCTTTCCCTCAAACACAACTGGTAATGAATGTGGAGTTTGTGGTTGTTGGCATGTGACTAGCTCAAATGGTGTCCGCTCCATGGACTCACTCTGCAGCAAGTTATAAGAGAATTGGGCGATGTCTAGGAGCCTTGTTCAATACATTATAAGAGAGTGTATAATGTCACCATGTTCGAAGGCAATCCATAATTGCAATCATTTCCTTCTGTTGCACCGTGTAACGCCGCTCCGTCTCATTTAACTTACGGCTCTCAAACGCTATGGGGATGCTTATCCTGCATCAGGACACCCCCAATGGCAAAGTCTGAGGCATCTGTGTGCACCTCAAATGTCTTGGCAAAGTGAGGTAGCGCCAAGACTGGCTCCTCTGTTACTGCTGCCTTAAGGCCTTCAAACGCCTTTTGACAATGCTCCGTCCAAACCCATGGCTTGTTCTTCTTTAGCAACTCAGTCAATGGTGCGGCTTTTGCTGAGTAGCCACTGATGAACCGACGATAGTAGTTAACAAGTCCAAAGAAGGATCTCAACTCAGTTACCTTACTCCTGGATAGCACGTACCTTAGCTTCATCCATGTGTAGCTCGCCATTGCTAATAACATGGCCTAAGAATTGCACCTTTGATTGTGAAAACTCGCATTTCTCCCTCTTGATATATAGCTCGTTCTCCCGCAAAACTTGGAAAACCTTTCTTATGTTCTCCATATGCTCCTCCAAGGTGTTGCTGTAGATGACTATGCCGTCTAGGTAGACTACCACGAATTAATCAAGGTAGGGATAAAACATTTTTTTCATAAGGGTGAAAAATGTGGCTGGTGCATTGGTTAAGCCAAAGGGCATCACCAACCACTCAAAGGCTCCATATCTTGTCACACATGTTGTCTTCAGCTCATCCCCTTCTGCAATATGAACCTGGTAGTAGCCCTTGCGAAGATCCACCTTGGTAAAGTACTTGGCTAACAAGTCAGGAATGAGCGAGATTCGGTACTTATTCTCGTGACCTTATTAATTGCTCGGTAGTCTATACACAAGCTAAGCTATCCATCCTTCTTCTGCTAGAACAATACTGGTGCGCCAAAAGGTGCCTTTGATGGATGAATGTGACCAGCATCTAGCAGCTCTTTCAGTTGTTTCCTGAGCTCCTCTAGCTCGGCCGGTGCCATACAATATGGGGAAAATATGGGTAGCTTAGCCCCTAGCTCCAACTCAATCTTGTGATCCACCTCTCACCTAGGCGACAAGTGCTTAGGCAACTCCTCTGGCATGACATCTTTGTTTTCCTTAAGTAACTTCTCTATGCAAGGCGGCAATGTGTCTTGAAAACTCTTGTCTTCCTCCAGACTTGCGATGGTTGCCACGAATGTCGGCCCCCCCTTCTTGATCCCCTTGACAACATGCATAGCTGAAAGTTGTGCTTGGCTCTAACCGTGTTGCATAGTCACTGTAGGTACCATGCAAGGTCCTTCTCGCTTCATAACCAAGAGACATTGGAGGTAGGGGTCGATCAAAGTATGACAATGTCTAAAGAACTCTTGCCCCAATATGATGTCAAAGATATCCATAACGGTTACGGTAAAGTTTGTCATACCTTTCCAAGTTCTCAATTTGACACCAACTCCATTAGCTACCCCACGAGCATTATGTACCTCGGCATTCACGGTCTTGACACGAGAGTTGGTTGGAGCAAGCTTCAATTCTAGTCTCTTTGTGGCATCCTCAATCATGAAATTATGAGTTACTCCAGTATCCACCATTGCACGAGTAGGCTTGTTGTTGATGGTGAGATCCACGTACTGATTTCCATTCTCGGTAGGTTGGATAGATTGCTTCGTGACAGCACCGCATAATTCGATCATACCCAACTGTGCGGTTCCCGAACTCTCTCGTTGCAGTTGCTCCTTCCGTTCAAGGACCATGGCGCTGAGGCTCTTTAGGTCGGGACAAATCTTAAAGTTGTGCGGCCCTCCACATATGTAACATCCCTTTTTCTCGCCCTGCGCCTTATTCTTGGCGTAGCCCTGACGACCACTAGACCTTTTGGAATCTTGAGTCTTATAGTATTGTTGTTGTAACTCTTTGCCTTTGCCACAGTCTCCCCCACCTTTGACATTGTTAAACTTTATTTCTTTGCCTTTGCCTTTGTCATGCTTGTCATGCCTGAAATCCATCAATGATTCGGCCTCCACTATGGCTTGGTCCATATCTGCGACTTGCCGGTGTTGCAACTCCTGCTTAGCCCAATTTTGCAACCTGTCCATGAAGTGGAACAACAATTCATCATTGGTCAGGTTAGGGATTTGAAGCATAAGTGTAGTGAACTCCTTGACATACACACGTATGCTTCATGTTTGCTTCAACTCCCTAAGCTTGCGCCTTGCCTCATACAATACATTGTTTGGAAAGAATTGTCGTTTGAACTCGGCTTTGAACTGATCCCACGTGCTAATAGTACATAGACCTTTATCCACGTCGGTCATCTTCCTTCTCCACCATAGAATGGTAGTCTCTGAGAGATACAACACTGTAGTGTTGATCATGGCCTCGTCGTCCCTCACTTTACCGTGCCTGAAGTAGTTCTCCAAGTGCCAAAGGAAGTTTTCCACTTCTTGTGTATCACAAACACCTTTGAACACCGGGGTTTTGGGAGCCTCGATCTTGGCCTCCCTCCTTACTACAATATTATTGGTTGTCTCGGTCATGCCAGCACTAACATGCTCCTCGAGTGACTCTATATTTGCCTTCATAGCATCGATAGTACTCAAAGCCTCCATGAGTCTGCACTCTAAGGCAGTGATGGTTTGCCTTAGTTCCATCTCGGTCTGTGCACGTCCCTCCAAGTTATTTCGGATACTCTCAATCTCTTCAAGAGTGTGCCCCTCAAGAACACTAAGGGTGACTTCCACCTTCCCCAAGCGTTGGCCAAAGATCTTCACAGTGTCCATCCCCGCGTTCATCTTCATCACCCACTATTTACTGAGCGAGACGTCCTCCGGCAGGACCTCCACTTCATCCTCGCTTGTCTCAGTGGTAGAGGTTCTTGAGATGTAAGCCCTTCGCTTGATACAACCTCGGGTGGCACCTCCTGGCTCTTGCCAACAGCATCTTGGATGATGTTGGCAGCGTTAATTTCTCTGTCGTTCGCCATTCCCTTAGTTGCAACCTTTTTTCTGATACCACGTTGTCACGTCCTTAGTTGTTAACTAAGTACACGTGCGACATTTGACAACTTGCTCATGTTCTTGCTATGCCAAGTCAGCCTTACCATACTTAAGATCGCTAAGAGAATGGTAGAAAGAACACAAGAGAATTGTTAAAGGAAGCTTTGTATGAGAGAGAACTTGAATTGTTGGCTTGGTGAATTACAAATGGATGGCCCCCTTTATATACTAGTCTCCTAGGGGCTAGAGTGTAAATAAGGGCTTTCTCTAGAATTCTCTACAAACCTAGAAGATTCCAAAGACTTTTCTAGCAAATTCATAGGCATCTAGAGTCTTCCAAAGGAAATGTCCATACTTCTCTGGAATCTTCTTACAAATACTAGCTTTCCTCCTATGTAAACTTCTACATGGTATTAATATATGCCAAATGGTGCTTATGTGGCATGGTGACGTGGCGGTCATCACAGGTAGCTATGTAACTTAGCAATAAAATGCAAACGAAAAAACAGAGAAAAGAAGAAAATATGTTTTTCTTAGACGTAATTACTAGTAGTAAGAAGATTAGGGTCTGCACTCTACTATGGAAATATTGAAGGTTGCAATAGTGGGGATTTTATAGCGTTACAAAGCAAATTATTCACTTGGAGTAGGAGTTCTTGTTTACTTATCAAAATCTTTCATTCTTTTTTATCTATATCAATCTTATGTGAAGTTTGTGTACTAGAAGAGTTGTTGAACTACATTCAATTTGAGGAACATTAGGAGTCTGCTGTAGTACATGATTTAATTAATTATAAACTCATGATGATGATGGAGAAAGAAACTAAATAGGACGTTGCTCCCTCTATATATATCTTCAGAAATTCCTAAGAAATGGGATCTAATGAGAAAGAAAAAGGAGGTACAACGGTAAGTATACTACAATGGTATCTAGTGTTACATAATTATACATATGTAATCAATTGGCTTAATTATACACTTGATTACGAATAGGTACAACTAATCTTATAAATTAACTAGTTCCGATATGGTAACAGTAAATAGTCAGTTGCAAACAAAAACAAATTCTTAGAATAAAATTTTGATAAATAAGGGAGCGTACGTAAATCTCAAACCTTTTGCATTCAAGCATTTATGTGACTATAAATAAATTTATAATGCCCAATAATATTCCAACAGAATAACTAAATCACAGGTAAAACGGTTATTTAAGTCTAAAGTGTATATATTGTTTCATCTGAATGGAGGTTAATTAAACAACCTGACTCATAGCTTCGAACTGAGCCGAGACATTTGCTAAACCAACTCTCCCAACAAGAGGGGAAGTAGTTTATTAGCTACGAGTTCAATTGAATTTTTCAATACGCATATATATATATATATATATATATATATATATATATATATATATATATATATGGTACGCGTTTTGCGCGTGAATATTATATTATTATTAAAACTTACATAATATTATTATTAAATAATATATTTGTGTTATAAAATACAAATTAAAAAAAATGTAAGTTCCTAAAAAGATAATATTAATTTATTTAGATAGCTCAATATAGGAAGAAATTTTTCCCACCATAGTAGCCAGATGGCTTATTTTGATTTCTCAGAACCTTTGTGGGAATGTCTATAAAGAATTATTGGTATTTTTACAACCTAATAATATTTTAAAAATTTCCATTTATACTTTAAATAAAATTTTATATTGTAATTAAGAAAATATTTCTTTAATGACAATTATAACTCAAGAAATGATATTCACATTAGAGAATAAGAAAGAAGGTGAAACTTAAGAACATACTTAAAATAATACGATCATGAAAAATAACAGTAGATTTTGTCACAAAGTCACAAAAGAATTATTCTATTTATAATTTTAATGAACTAAAATTATCATTTATAATAAAATATAATATAATTTAATTATCGGTAAATCATCTAAGTAAAAAGAATAAAATATCATTCAAAAGTATTACATAGAGGGATTGGAAATGTCAACCGCAAAATAAATTCGACATTCCATATGACAAAAAGGGAAGAATATTTTATTTTCAGAGTTAGAGGGAAAATCTATTTTTTAAAGAAAAATTAAGGAGTGTAACTTTTTAAACTGTTTTATCTTTCAAAACTTTATTTGTGTTCTTTTTCGTTTTTATTTGACAGGTTCTTCCTCCTTTACTGTTTATTGTATTTCCTTCTAAATAATAAAACTTATTCCGTAAAATGTGTTTTAATTAAGAATACTACTTAGACTAAATATCTATTTGTTAGATGTTGATATAGGCCCATTGGATTGTTTAGTTTTGAGAATTTTGAGGCTATTTTGTGTTTTCATTAAAAGAAATATATTATGTGGTATTAAAGTTATGGCACATAGTTCATTTAACAAAATAATTTACATAAGATAAAATTCTAATTGATTTTAAACTTCTAAACGAAAGATTTGATAACCAAATTGTAGTTGATTTCAATAATTAAATAGACGAACGATATTAGTAAAATAATTAAATATTTATTTTGTCCAATGTGAACTCTATTTTAAAAGGGTAAAAAAGACGAACGATATTTCGCTAAGAGCTTGGTACTTTTAATATAATATATAGATATATATAAGTATTATATTCTTAGCTGTAATATTAAGAACTTTAGATATTACTGGATTTGATTGTTTGCATGTCTAATATGCATGGTTACTGGATTACAAACCCTTGGATTATAATAACAAATAATCCAGGGACTAGTCTGTCACGATCCAAAACTCACTATAGGTTGTGATGGCGCCCAATATCGCCGTTAGGCAAGTCAACAGTGAACTACCAACTTGATTAGGCATTTTATTATTTTCGAAATCATGAATTTTATTAGGTAAAGAAATCAACGCAATACAATTATGGAAACTTACACTTTAAATAGAATGGATAATAAGAGTGTATAAATGCTATACAAAATCACCAACAACATCTAGAATATCCCAAAACTTGGTGTCACTAGTGCATGAGTATTTACTAAGGGGCACGATAATAATACAACATCTGTCCGAAATGGAAATAAGACAGGATATAGTAAATATTACAATGAATATTCGGTGGGCTGCGATACGTGGCTTGGAATGTAGCTCACCGTAAAGTCTCCCCAGCAGTTGCGCCTACGCGCCAAGATAACTACCAATTGAACATGTCAGATCCTGCACATTTAGTGCAGAAGTGCAGCATGAGTATGTAAATCAATGCATACCTAGTAAGTATCTAACCTAACCCCGGAGAAGTAGTGACGAGGGGCCTCCATCGACATTTACTAGAGGTCCAATAAAGCAATATAAATCATAAGCAGATATGAAACACACAACAATAATGGGGTAAATCTGTAAGTTACATAATCTTCCAAAAATTTCTTTTAAAGGGATAAATTTCTCAGTCTTGTATTCTACCTCAACAGCTCAGATATATCAAATGCCAGTATCAAACGGATAAGGAATACCATATAAAATGTCATGCATCAGTGGAAGGATAATCTCGTGAATATTTGAACTGCCAGCGATACAACGCATGATTATGCTGAGGTCGTTCGGCCCGATCCAGAATAATGTGTACACAGTCGAAGGTCGAGCGACACGAACCATAGATGCATCTATTATACTACCGAAGTGTTCGGCCCGCTCCACAAGAAAGAAAAGAAATTATCGAATTACGAGGCACGTGCGTACAATACAATACATGAGCACAAAGTGAATATAACCATTACCGTTTCTCAAATAGCTTGCCAACAACTCAAAGTGATAAGGCTCGGCCTAACCGGTTGTTTTGAGTTCTAGTGCATCGTTCGGCGGTTTAAGGTCTTGAGTAGGTTCACTTCAGGTATTATGACTTGTACATATGGTCAGAATTAAATTTCGGAAAGTTCGGGATTGATTTGGAAAGAAAATTCTAATTTTGAAAGCTTTAAGTTAGAAGTATTGACTAAGGTTTGATTTTTGAGTAAACGACCTTGGAATTGGGATTTGAAGGTTCCAATAGGTTCGTATATTGATTTCGGACTTAGACGTATGTTCGAATTGAGTATCGGATAACCCCGGGAGTATTTCAGCGTCTATTATGGAAGTTAACATTTTAAAAGTTTAAGAATTTTCTAAGTTTGGTTTGGAGTGGGCTTTGGTGTTATAGATATCCATTTGGGATTTCGAGCCTTGAAATATATTCGCATCGTGATTTGTGACATGTGCGCAAGGTTTGGCGTCATTCTGGAATGTTTTGATATGAATCGGACGCGTTCGTCGAAGTTTAAAAGTTAAAGAACGATTTCGATCGTCGATTCGTAGTTTCGATGTTGTTTGGTGTGATTTGAATCCTCGACTAAGTTCGTAAGGTGTTTTGGGACGCGTTTGTATATTTGGTCAAGGTCCCAGGGGTCTCGGGTGGACTCCGGATGGTTAACGGATCAGATTTTGGACTTAAGGAAAAGGTGGAGGATTTTGGTTGTTGGTGCAACCGCTTCTGCGGAAGCTTAATCGCAGAAGCGAGGCAGTGGACCGCAGAAGCGGCTAGAAGGGAGTTGGAAAGAGTCTGAAGGTGCGGAAGAATTCCTACACTTACGGGATCGCAGAAGCGGCCCAGGGGTAGTAGAAGCGATAGGGAGTGCGGCAGGCTGGAGGCACAAGTGCGAGATTCGTGCCACACCTGCGAGACCGCAGAAGCGGACTCTTGGTCGCAAGTGCGACTTCGCAGATGCGAAGGCAAGGGGATGAAGGGGGACCGCAGAAGCGGTATTTTGGCCGCACGGGTGAAACTGCAGAAGCAGTCAAGTGGCCGCAGGTGCGAGAGGTCGATGGGCAGTGTGTTCTTTTAAGAACGGGATTTGGCCCATTTTTTTTTTTTCCATTTTCACTTGGTTGGGGCGATTTTTGGAGAGCTTCAAGGAGAGATTTTCATCAAGCAACACAAGGTAGGTGATTTCCATCTATTACAAGTTAAATACATGGTTTGTATATGGATTTAGGCAAGGAAATTAGTAGAAATTTGGGATTTTGGTAGAAAACCTAGAAATTGGTATTTTTAATTTTGACCATGAAATTGGACATGGAATTAGGAATAAATTATATATTTGAGTTCGTGGTGTTACGGGTAAAGTTTATCTTCAAAAAGTTTTGAAATCCGAGTACGTGGGCCCGAGAGTTATCTTTATTGACTTTTCGAGCGGGGTTAGGAATTGTTAAAATTGATTAATTATGGGTATTAGAATATATTTTGATTGGGTTGCACCCTATTTGAATAGTTTTTGATCGACGGGCTTTGGTTCGAGGTGTTAGAGAGGCTTTGAAGCCGGTTATGAAATTTCAGAGCGAGGTAAGTCTCTTGTCTAACCTTGTGAGGGGGAAAATACCCCTAGGATATAATTATTGTTATGTGCAATTAGTTGTGGGTGCTACGTACGCATGAGGTGACGAGAGTCTGTATGTGTCACGGCCCAAAATCCCACCACAAGCGTTGTGATGGCACTTAGTCACTAAGACTAGGTAAGCCGATTACAATTACATTTCAAGACATTATTTTTTGAATTCAATACAGATGCCAAAAACCAACAGCGGAAACAATTATGAAAACCTCCCAAGACTGGTAATACTGAGTCGCAAACTCTAACTGAATACATGGAATGATCTCAAGGATCGAATACTCATATTGTTTGATTAATAATTAACAGTACAATAAAATGAAAAGACTCCAAGGGACTGCGATGACCAAGCATCTCTACCTTGAATCCTTTCGATCACGCTTTAACTCTGTCCGAGTCCAATAGCTCTGATACCTGGCTCTGCATAAAAATGTGCAGAAGTGTAGTATGAGTACACCACAATCGTTACCCAATAAGTATCAAGACTAACCTCAGTGGAGTAGTGATGAAGTACAGTCAAGACACTCACTAGTCTAATAACATGTGCAATATAGTATACAAAAATAATAAAAAATAAATAACAATAATGAAAACACTAATCAACCAGTGATATACACAGCAGGGCAACAATAACACCATTAATATTGCTCAATAAATAATAAATACAAGTACAACTAATTAATCTAGTCCTTCAAACATAAATCTTTCGCCTATATGCTTCTCAAATAACAATCTTCAGGATATAATACTTTCCAATAAATATATTTCAAATATACTCCCTTTAAATAAATATCTTTCAAATATAATTCTTTCAAAAAATATCTCTTTCAAATAAATATTTTTCGAATAAAAGTCACCACGTGACACCTCATTTCAAAATCATAAAATACTGGTCTCAGCACACTTTCATATTTCCACGGCACATCGTGCCAATTTCTCTATCACAACTGCACGGACAACTCACGTGCCAATATCATCATCATTTAACCATGGCACTTCGTACCCACATTTCATATCACAAATGCACGGATAATTCACGTGCCAATATTATTATTATTTACTCACGGCACCTCGTGCCCACCTTTCATTTCATAATCTGCATGGCAATAGCCACATGCTCCTAAATTCAACATAGATCAGACAGACAAATTGCACAAGATATAAAAATAAACACAAGAAAAATCACATCACATAAAAATTACCAACGCAACAACTCCACATCATCACATATCATCCCTGACAATAGCCACCTTTTTAAAAATCGACAGTGGGACACATATTTTGAATCCTGAAAAAACTTACGAAATCCGAACACTCGTTCCGATACGTGTTCAACCATACAAAAATTATCGAATTCCTACATCGGATTGCCCTTCAAATCTTCAATTAAAGTATTTGAAAATTTCTACCATTTTCAACACAATCTTCACCCATTTAAACTCAACAATCTTTCCACAAACTTTATTGGTACAAGCTTGTATAACTAATACTCTCACATCCAAGAATCATCTTATTAATTACCCATTTCTAGGTGAATTTCGAAATTGAAAAATTAGGAAAAGAAATTCTTACCTCTTTGAAGTCTTAGCAACCTTTGATGCGATTTCAAGGTTTGATTCAAGGAAGAGTAGTGAAATCTTTAGTTCTCCCCTTTCCTCTCTCTAGAAATTTCGGAGCGTTCTGGAATTTCCCACATGCGCGGTAGTACAAATTCTGCTAGGGTTTGGTAATTTGGTCATAATTTCTTGTAGGAGTGTCCAAATGACGAACGGTTTGAAGCGTTAGAAACAAGACTTGAAGATCCTTCATTTGATAGGTTTTCCATCATACAAATCCTTATATATATATATATATATATATATATATATATATATATATATATATATATATATATATATATATATATATATATATATATATGTAGATATGCTCATCCAAAGTTTGATCTTGTGCGTACTCATTTGGAACTTTAGTCTATTATGAAATTTTCCAACTTGGCTTAGACTTAGGACTTTCCTTAGACCTCATATCACTTATAATATACCTCGTACACTTATTCTCATATCCAATAGGTATCAATCATTTTGTTAGTTCTCATTCATACAAAAAATAATATAATTAGAACACATCAACTTTTTACTTTAGCCAAAATGCGTTGAATTGTTCTACGGGCTTCCAACTCCAATTCCAGACATATGCCTAAGTCCAAAATCACCATACGAAGCTATTGGAACCATCAAAGTTCCATTCCGGGATCGTTTGCTTAAAAGTCAAACTCTGATCAACTCTTTTCATTTAAGCTTCCAAAACAAGAATATATTATCTTTTCAATTAAATCTCGAATCATCCGAAAACCAAACTCGACCGCGCACGCAAGTCATAATACATATTAAAAAGCTTCTCGAGGTCTTAAGCCACTGAATGAGACGCTAATTCTTAAAATGACAAGTCAGGTCGTTACAGTATGTAGCTACAATATGTTTATGTCCGAGTAGACTTAGGGTCTTATCATGTAATATTTGAATTATTTGGACTCATTCTGCTAGCTTAATTAATTGAAATTATAATTGAAATCAATTTAGAAATAAAATATATGCACACTAGGCCAAGTCTTAACACTTTGAGTTTTGGGCGAGTTATTTGAGAAATGGTAAAGATTATAATTTATGCTCATGTGCTGTATTGTAAACACGTGTCTCGAAATTTGGTAACTTCCTTCCTTTTCTTGTGGAGCGAGCCGAATACCTCGGCAGTATATAGATGCATCTATGGATCGTGCCGCACGACCCTCGGCAGTGTACGCATTATTCTGTATCGGGCCGAACGACCTCGGCAGAATCGTGTGTTATATCACGAATAGTCCGAATATTTACGAGGTTATCTTTCCAGTAATGCCCGACATTTTATATAGTATTCCTTATTTATTTGATATCGACCCTTTACATTTTCTGAGCTGTTAAGGTAGAATACAAGATTTAGAAATTTAAGCTTTAAAAGAAGTAATTGGAAGACTATGTAACGTACAGATTTACCCCATCATCGTCGTATGCTTCATACCTGCTTATGTTTCACTATATTGCTTTATTGGACCTTTAGTAAGTGTCAATGTTGACCTCTCGTCACTACTTCTCCGGGGTTAGGCTAGATACTTACTGGATACGCGTTGATTTACGTACTCATACTGCACTTCTGCACTAAATGTACAGGATCTGACAGGTTCATTTGATGATCACCTTGGCGCATAGGTGCACCTGTTGAGGAGACTTTAGGTGAGCTGGATTCCAGGCTACGCATCGCAGCCCATCGAGTCTCCATAGTACTATTTATTTTATTCTGTCTTATTACATTCGGGACAGATATTTTATTATTATTATACTACTTAAAAATTACTCATGCACTTGTGACTCCAAGTTTTGGGGGTTCCTATAGGTTGTTCGTTATTGTAGTTGTATAAATTCTATTTCATACGATTTAATTAAGGAAAATTATGACTTCAAAATACAAAAAAAATAGGTAATTAAGTTGATGAATCACCGCTGGCTTGCCTGACGGCGATGTTAGACGCCATCACGACCTTTAGTGGATTTTGGGTCGTGACATGTGTGTGTGTGTGTGTGTGTGTGTGTGTGTGTGTGTTTATATATATATATATATATATATATATATATATATATCCTAAGTCTACCCAGACATAAATATGTTTTAGCTACGTCCAAACTCTCGTCATCTTGTGCCTACGTAGCTCCCACAACTAGTAGCACATAACAATTATATCGCCTAGGGGTAGTTTCCCCCTCACAAGATTAGACATGAGACTTACCTCGCTCCGAAGTTCAATGATCGGCTCCAATGCATCTCTAACTCTCAAACCAATCCCCATCGATCCGAAACTAGTCAAACAAGGTGCAAATCAATTAAATATACTCCAATGCGAATAATTTATCAATTTATAATAATTTTCAACTCCGTTTGAAAAGTCAACAAAGTCAACCCTCGAGCCCACATACCCCAGATTTCGAAAATTCTTGAAGGTAAACTTTACCCATAACGCCACGAACACAAATATATAATTTATCCTAAATTACATGTCCAATTTCGTAGTCAAAATCTAAAAATACGATTTTTAGGTTTTCTATCAAAATCTCACAATTTTCACCAATTTTCATATTTTAATTCATGTATTTAGCTCAAAATGAGAAGAAATCACTTACCTCATGGTTGATGATGAAAATGGTTTTCCAAAATCACTCCCAAAGCCGGCTCCCATGAAGAAATAGAGTGAAAATGAGTCAAATCCCTGTTTTTTAAATGACACTGCCTAGCCCGACCTTCTTCGCGAACGCGACCTTACCCTCGCATTTGCGAAGAGAATCCAGCTCCAGCTCCAAAATTCCCTTTTGCGAACGCGATGCACTGGTCGTGAAAGCGGTGACCAACTCCTCCGCCCCTACGTAAACGCGACTCCAGAAATGCGAACGCATAGAACAATTTCCTTGTGCCCACCACCTACCTGCCTTCTACGCGATCGCAAAGAACTGCCTCCTCCAAGGCTTCGCGAACGCGCGCCCCTAATCTCGAATGCGATGAACAAATGCCCAAACACCCCTACAAATCTTCGTGAACGCGTTCCTTTCCTTGCGAACGCGAAGAAGGACGCACCAGGCCTCAGAAAATAGCAGCTCAACATGGCGAACCCGTTGCCCCTCTGAAACACACCCGAGGCCCCGTCCAATCACACCAACAAGTCTCAATACATGATACAAACCTGCGCGAGGCCTCGAATCACACCAAACAACATCAAAACTACGAATCGACCATCGAAACCTCCTTTGAACATTCAAACTTCGACGAACGCGTCCGATTCATACTTACACATCCCGGAATGACACCAAATTTTGCGTGCAAGTCGCAAATCTCGATACGAACCTATTCCCAGGCTCCGAACCCCAAAGGACATTGATAACACCAAAGTCCACTTCAAACCAAACTTAGGAATATCTAAAACCTTCAAAATGTTAAGTTTTCACAATAAGCGCTGAAATACTCCCGGGCGACCCGATACACAACCCGAACATAAGCCCAAGTCCAGAATCATTATACGAACCTATTGGAACCTTTAAATCACGATTCCGAGATCGTTTACTCAAAAGTCAAACCTTAGTCAACTATTCGAACTTAAAGCTTCTGAAATGATATTCAACTCCACTAATTATGCCTAGCCAAGCGCTTAAACTTAAAATAGCCGACATATGTATAATATGTGTATAAGTATAATTATTGTTTAATCTATATATACTTGTTAAATAATAAATTTGACCGGCTAATTATGTAAAGATCCTAAAAAATTATCATGTTAATATTCAACTCCACTAATTATGCCTCGGTTTTATAATTCCTAGCGAAAAGTCAACTTTGTTTCGTATTTTCTTAACCATTATAAATAATTTAAACTTTTTTCACAACTCCTTAGCCATATCTTCCTTGATTTGCATTATCTAGGTGACACATTCTCATGTTAGCTAGCTACTATTCCACTGCACTAATTATGCGCTAAATTGCAACTGCTCTATTTCAAAAGTCAATTTTTGGTATTTTCTTAACTAATCTAATAAACAAATTAAAGTGGATGCTTAGTGCTATATTTTGCCTCATTTTATGCATTAATTTACAAGTTTATTCAAAGTTCAAGAAAAACCCAGTGCAAACACTATTCCCATTTTTTAAAACACCGTTATTCTTAAGGATTTTTAAGTATAATTTCTCCCTTATTTTCTGGCCAAGTCATGTGTGAAGGAGAAAAATACATTTAAGTTAACATGTGTTTCTGAATATCTGCCACACAACCCTGAATTAATAAATCCAATGGGCCTAAGAAATGCATACACAAGGACATCACAAAATGAACATTTAAAGCAACCCTTTGGCCTACACGATTTCTAAGATTTGTGCACGGCAGTAATTAGAACCGAATTCAGGATTTAAACTCTATACTTTCAACTTTTAAGGTTTTTAACATTGAATTTATTATATAAAGTTATGAGTTCATATCTACTATTTTTGCAGTTTTAGTGAATTTTACACATAATTTTATATTATGTGTCAAAAGTTATAGATTCAATTGATCTCATTACTAGAATACTACATTCGCCCCTGATAGTAATAAATTAATTATAACATTATACATGATAATCTTTGGATGACGGAGTTATCCTAAAAGCAATAATATGCATAGGATAGTCGAGTATGCAAACTGGCCAAACACTACCATTATTACAAAAAGAAAGACAACATAAACTAGAGGTTGAAATAAAGCTGGTTAATTAAGAAGTTTGCCATGATAGAAATTACTTGAGAATCAGTATAGGTGTGGAAATTAATAAGAAAAATTAACTAAAATAATCGTCTACTCCACTACTTAAATTAAAAATAGTCGACGAATATAAAATATATGTATAAGTAGTATGATCAATATATAATCTATGACACATGCTAGGAAAAATAAACAGTAAATTCGGACGGTTATTTATGTAAAAACCACAAATTGTTAATTCAGACCTTTTAAGGGGTCGAAGAGTTGTAGAATCAAAATTGGTAGTCAATAGTTTTCCTCCTTCCCGAGAATATGAAATTTCGAATATTCATACATGAAAAATACTTGACGAACCTTATTAAGAAAAAATTAAAGCTAATTTTAATATGTTTACATAAATGTTATATTCACCTTTATAGGTCTAAACCTAATTTTTGAAGAGCATAGTTAATTTAGGACCTACTTATTCGGAAGCATTCACATTGAACAGGGACAAGATTGATTTTGGTATACGTGAAATAAAGTACCCCTAATTGGCATTAATAATGAGTCTGTTAGCTAGACAAAAAGAAAAAGGACAATAATAGTACGTTACATCCAATTTTAGCGAACTATTTACGACAACATTGTGATTGGGGAGATACTATAAGTAACCAATCAAAGTCATATGCCGAAACATTTACGTTATTGACAGAACAATTTTTTTTCACTATCAACAACTATAACTATAATAACTACGTCTCAATACCAATATAATATAAAAACCCTTTCATATTTTATGCCACATTCGAGCACTATATGGCGGAACTAATTTTTCCTTTGCATTCGTTTATGATGAGAGAACAATGACGAAATCAGAAAATTCATTTGAGCATACTTTGCCAGTGGGCTATACAAATGAATTCAAAGTTTATATGGTTAAACCGTTAAACCCCTTGCACAATTTTCATCACATCAAAATACCAGCGAACCGTCGCAACAATATTTATATTATGAGAATATTCATCATGAAGTTGGCAAGTTTTAATTTGAATATCAGCCTACCGCGATCTTCCTCCTTTGTCCGGATTTAGAATTGGTAACGTGACCTAGCTCATATAGAGGCGAAATTCAACTTCTTTCACTATATAAGTGTAATTATATATTCATGATAACAATACACAAGTTATTATATTCTACTAAATTACTTTTAGTGCACATTATATAATATATACATTAACCTATAAGTAACTTTATAAGTGAAACTACGAGTTTAATTTTGTTACGCTTATTAGTCACTTAAATATTATACGGAAATGGTGTGTTTATTTTTCATAAAGGTAAGTCTGATATTTATAATTCCCTCTAAAATTTTAAATAATGAATAATATATATCGTTGCCATCATCATGCATGAGAAAGTTCACATGGCCAACTGATATTAATCTTGTTTGTAGTGGCAAATGATTGGTGAATTGTTGACTATTTCTAATTTTTAAATTTAATATTTCCAATTAAATTGCTTTTTCATTTTAAAATTTAAAATTTTCTGTCGGCTCAAACTTTTCATGATCTCATCGTCTTTTGGCCACATACTTGTGGTCATGGTATACAATATTTACACATGAAATTATTGATATATATTATAATCTAGTCACATGATCTAACAATCTATGGTGTGATAATTGTATTTTTATTATTTTCTTCTTTGGTCCCATATAATTGATCCTATTTCTTTTGGTCTAATTATTGGTCAGGAAAATCTAGATATGAAAGTGTAGCAAATAGTACCAACAAGTTAGGCTTTGGTCATGCAAATATAAAGATCTCTTAAAATTTTAAGTAAGCATAAAGTAGGTAAAAGAATGGAACATTGATTACTTGATCTTTAAGTTATATGGAATTAAAGCGATGTCCCCTATTTATTGTAGAATTCTGATAACTCACTCCCATCATTTAATGGGATACAGAGTTTTTGGAAGTTAAAGTTGTTTAAAGTCAAATTAAAACATAGAACTTCGATTACGATTAGCCAATGGAGTTTAAGTTATATATAAATGAACTTTTTACACTTTCAAGCAATTTAATTTATTTTCAGAATTACAAATTCCACAATTTAAGGAAACTTAATTAAATATATCTTTTAGTGATCTGATAGTATACAAACTTTCTAATATTGATGATAAATGTAACTTAAACTCTGGGCAATAAAAGGGTAATATCCTCATTTTTGGAGTTGTTAGATATCAAAAGGATCTAAAATAAACTAAAACATCACGTCAAAAATGAGCAAGGTCAAACTGGTTAAGTAAAAGTATTTGTCATAATCCAAAGTTTATTAAAATTTACATGAGTTCAGTAGCAAGTCGTTACCTAATTTGACCAATTCGAATCTATTCTCAAACAACTTACTATATATATATATATATATATATATATATATATATATATATATATATATTACACCTTCATCCATTTATTTCATTTTTTTAATACTGTACATTTTTATGTAGAGAATCAAGCGTGTGTTTTATTTGAAAAAAAAAAAAAAAGATAGATCGGGATCAATCATAATTACGCCCTAACCTGATCGATCAAACTTTGATAGGATAGCACAGGGGCGGCCCAACCTTATCGGAGGCCTAAAGCAAAATCTTAATAAGAGACCTTAATAATATATATATATATATATATATATATATATATATATATATATATATATATATATAATTTAATGAACATCATTTTTAAAAAAATTAGACAAGTGAGGATGTAGAATTAAAAAAATGAGAACTTAGTTTTATAAAATACAGAAAATTAAATGAATTTAATGTTGATTGCATCACAACTGAAATGGGAGAACCCTGAAAACATAAGTGACTCATTTTTTTTAGTAAGTCCCTTTCTATATTTGATAACAATTCAACTTCAGATTTTTCTTTTTACCATTAATGAGATGATTTCTAGCCCAAAAACTTCTATGATTTATTTAAGATTACAAGTTTCAAAAGCCTTCCTTTATTTCATAAAATCCATGTCCAGTCAAACACTTTCATATAAATTGGGACGGAGAGAGTATAATTTATGTAAGGAAAATAAATAATAAGTTAGATTATTAGATATAGTTACGTGACCAACTAATGAATAGAGAAATATAATTAAGTAAAAAAGTAAAATAAGATTGACGGAAAACTATTTTAGTTATATTAATTAGAGGAAGAAATCGAGTTAATAAAAATTAATATGACAATAAAGAAATAAATTTATCAATAATAAAAGATAATTATATAAATAATATACTACTATATATAAAGAATACTAGTAATTTTGGGACCCTTAAATTTTTGGGGCCTAAAGCAAGTGTTTCACTTGCTTTAGGGTTGGGCCGCCCCTGAGTACAAACTATCTAAGTTAGCTCTATTTGAGCTAATTTTGACTCTCCTAAAACAACCATTTCGTGATATTTGGACCCCAAAAAGAAAAACACCATTTCGTGATATCCTTTTTTTTTTTTTTTTTTTTGTGGGGGTAGGAATATCAAGAGGATCGAATATTACAAGTGTGTTAGTGTCAGTGGAATAAAATGCACATTAGAGGGCCATGAGATTAATTTTCGAGAATAGCCGAAAAATGTATAAAATTTGTATATATATATATATACATATTTTATATACTTTTTCGGCTAGCAGATGTAAATAGTTTCTGATGCGGGCTAAAAGTGATAATATCCCTTAATTTTCCAATGATAACTTTGGGCCTGCAATACAATCAATAGTTT
Source organism: Nicotiana tomentosiformis (assembly GCF_000390325.3). Classification (NCBI taxonomy): domain Eukaryota; kingdom Viridiplantae; phylum Streptophyta; class Magnoliopsida; order Solanales; family Solanaceae; genus Nicotiana; species Nicotiana tomentosiformis. The sequence continues at coordinate 71,234,334 of NC_090821.1, read as the reverse complement.
ACGTAGAAATGACACCATGTAGCCAATGTAAAGGGCTACTATTTAAGAATTAGCAAGTGCGTCCTGAATTTCAGTTTTTCAGTTCAAATTGTCAGGACAAAAATGTCCTGAAGTTTAGATTTTTAGTATAAAATTTCAGAACAAAATAAGTATTGGTTAATCTCTAAATAGCATCCCTAAGAATGGCTATTTGTGCACTTGCCGGTTAGTTTACGTAGGTTTGTTATGGGCCGGTCTATGATGAACCTCCATGATTATGGGCTTATGGAAATCACGTTCATCTGCGTAAGTATGAAACACTTCTATAAGTTAGCAATTTGGCCATAACAAAATGGCCGTAGTTGACTCAAAATTTGCTATTTTATGGATTACAATGGCAATTTGCACAAATAGAATCATTTGGTGCCACCGCGTAGATTTTGATTCTGGTAAGAAAAGTCTTGCAGAAATAGCATTTGACCAGAAATTTTGAAATTACTCCTAAAATTCGCTAGAATTTTATGGTGACTACCGGGATTTACTACAAAATATGACAATCTCCAAAAAATTTCATATGGTGATCACTAGTATTTGCCACAAAATATGGTAATAGCCAGAATTTTTCATATGGAAAAATTCTTGTGAATGCCAGGAGTCAAAATTCTGACTGGAGACTATTTTTTTACGGCTTTTCCTATCGGGGTTAAAATTCAAACTAAAGTCCTAAAAAGGTAATTTTTTGATTTGCTATGGACTCTCAAAAACTGTTTGCTTTAAGGGCCTTTGAACTGGATTAGAATTTTTATAATCAACTTTAGAATGAGAACTCACGATCCATTCATTTAAGAGACCGGCCCAATGTTCATCTCATTAAAGACTTTATATCTCTTCAAAGTTCAATTTGATGACCAATTAATAAATACAAGCAACATTTTGATAATTTTATTTTTATATTTTCTTGGGTGGAGATTGATCCATGAATATAAACAGGAGAAACGTAGACATCAATAATCCCCCCCCCCCCCCAAACAACCAACCCCTAACCCTTTTTGGTTTACTAATACAAGATCAGACGACAATTGTGTGGACATTTTATGGCTAACTTTTTTATATAAAAGTTCATTGGCATAAGGTCATAAGAATATTAATTTATGAAAAGAGGTTACAAGCAGAGTCAGAGCTAGCCTGTGCGGGTTCGGCCGAATTCAGTCACTTTTGCTTAAACATTGTATTTGTACTAGGATATTCATTAAATATCTATAAATATTTAATTGCGAATCGAGTAACTAAGACGAGTTATAGGTCCGTGACAAATTTAGAACCCATAAACTTCAAATCTTGGCTCCGACTCTAGTTACAAGATAACTAACAACTTGTTTGGATGATTGTTACCCATTGTATCGTATTGTATTGTTATCCCAAAATAATATTTGTTTTGATTGTTTAGTTAAAATTGGTTGTATTGTATTGTTAAATTCATTGTTCCGGAACAATGAAAAGTCCTAATTTTTTTAAACAATCGATTTGGTGTGGTGGGATTGTTTCATATTTTTCTTTCAAATTATGCCTAACTTATTACATTATAATTCTAGTTTACCCTTTATTTTTATTTTTTAAAATATTTTAACTCCAACCTATAACGTATGTTTCGTCTCTTTTTTCCTTCTGTCGCTTCCAACTCCAACGTCGAGTATAGGTTTTGACTTCCTTGTAATAATTCAAAATATTTTTATATTTAATAATTATAAGATTGGAGAATTAATTTTATTTATAGTTATTGTCAAATACTAATTAGTGGAAAAGGAATTTACTATATAATATATAAAATAAGGTACTAAATAAGTGGTTAGTTGGCCACATATTAGTGGATTATAAAGGACTTTGGCTCTAATTTAGAGGTAAAACTAAGTGGGACCAAGCCCACTTATTTAGTGGTATGATAATAACTAGCAGACATATAATTTAGACAATAATAAGGGGAATGATTAGGATATGATTGGGTTTTAAGAATTACATAATTGTAAGATTGAAACATTTTAACAATGCTTACTCAGGTGGTTACAGTACATTAGTGAAAAATATATTTGGACGTAAACCTAATAGCTACGGTTTCGAATCTTTGCTCTTACGTTTAGACAAATTTTGCTTTTGTTAATGTTATTGGAATTGAAGTACCAACTTATAGAAATTAAATTGGAGTTTGAGTTGAATTGTGATATTGGAGTATGGTTATACATTTAAATTCATGAATTGTGGTGTAAAATATTAATATTTAGATGTAAGCCTGAAATTAAGGAGAAATTAGGATTTGACTTTGACTAGCGTAATTGATATCGATAATCAATATTTTTCGTAGATTGAGGCCATCGGAGGCCGTGTGGTTGGCGTTCTAGACGTTGCAAGCTTGAAGAACTTGTGGTTAGCGAGGTAAGTGAGAATTTAAGCTTTAATACTTGCTTTTCTAAAACTCGTTTTGAAAATATATTTTCTCTGCCTGGTCAATGTGTTGGGACAAGCGTGCGCTTGGCAAAATCGGTGGTCTTAGACTAGCCGTAAAAATATTATTTTATGAAAAATACAAAAAATAAATTATTTTATAAGTTGTTTGATGGCATGATACGATTGTGAGTCATGATGTTGAGTTTGATACTTTGATACGGTTGTGAGCCATAGTGTTGAGTTTGATACTTTGATACGGCTGTGAGTGATGATGTTGAGTTTGATACTTTGATACGGGTGTGAACCATGGTGTTGAGTTTGATACGGCTGTGAGCCATGATATTGTGGCATTGTTTATGCCTTTGTACGTGTCACGACCCGAAATTTCCCACCGACGGGACCGTGATGGCGCCTAACATTTCACTTGCTAGGCAAGCCAACGTTAGAGAATCATTAACCAATTCCTTATTTTCATTCAGTAATTAACAATAATTAACTAAGATGAAATATAATAAGTGCGGAATATCATAAAACTGTATTAATTACTACCACCCGGATCTGGAGTTCCAATTCACGAGCATTTTATAATTTACTACAAGTAATAGTCTGAAAGAAATACAAGTGTCTGAATGAAAGAAACAGTAGAACAGAAAAGATAGACGGGGACTTCAAGGTCTGTGAACACCGATAGATCTACCTTGAGTCTCCGGACAACGGACCAATAGCAAAATTTCGATCAACCCGAGCCAGTATCAAAATCTATACAGAAAGTGTAGAGTGCAGTATCAGTACAACTGACCCCATGTACTGGTAAGTGTCGAGCCTAACCTCGGAGAAGTAGTGACGAGGTTAGGACAAGACACCCACATATAACCTGAACAGTATAATCATACTAGTGGCAACAACAGTAAATAAAGAAATAACGCAGAAATAATGGGAAGGGAACATGCAGTGAGGGGAATACAACATAAAGAGTCAGAATAATGAAAAGACAGAATTAAACCGAGAATTCTTAAACGAATTGAGCAATTAAAACAACAAGGAAAACTGCACGGCATCACCCTTCGTGCTTTTACTCTCAACCTCACCAAATAAATAAATAGAACGGCACGGCATCGCCCTTCGTGCATTTACTCTCAACCTAACTAAATAAATAAATAGAACGACACGGCATCACCCTTCGTGCATTAAACCTCTCATAATATACACGGCATCACCCTTCGTGCTTTAAACCTCTCATAATATACACAGCATCACCCTTCGTACTTTACACTCTTCCTCACAATATAAATAATGCATGCAAGGCATCACCTTTCGTGCTTTACACTCCTCCTCACCAATCAAGAATCAATAACAACGGATAGATAAGAGTATCATAAAGAAACCTGTATTTTACCAATAATCAATAGCACAATGTAATCTCAACCTTGAATCAATATTCGAAAGTTATCAATTCTCAGTGAAACCAGATGTGAGTCACCCAATATTTTAAATAACCCGCTAAAGCATGGATAGTACAATTTAAGGCTACAAAATAGACAATAATAGAATTCCACTCGCATGCTATGACTCGACAACGACGCATAGATGCTCGTCACCTCACCTATACATCATATTTAACAACCAAACACGTAGCAAATGAACACATAATACATATTCCCTCAAGCCAAAGTTAGACACTACACTTACCTCGCTCCGAAAGCCACTTAATTCTCAATCACAACTTTTTCTTTGGAATTCACCTCCAAATCACTCGTATCTATTCAAAAATGACTCAATAATATCAAATATTGCTAAAGGAATCAATTATATTGCATAAGTTAAATTTCTCAAATTTTCCTCCAAAAAGTCGAAAAATCGACCCCGGGCCCGCTTGGTCAAAACTCGAGATTCGGACCAAAATTCATTTACCCATTCATCCCCGAGCCCGAATATATAATTGATTTTGGAATCCGGCCCCAAATTGAGGTCTAAATCCCTAAATTTCCAAAATCCCTAGTTTCTACCCTAATCCCTAATTCTACCATAAAAACTCTAGATTTTAGGTTGAAAATTAAAGAAATGTAATGGGATAATTGAAATAAAATGGTTTAGAATCACTTACCAACACTTTGGGGAAGAAATGACTCTTGAAAAATTGCCTCACACTGTTTGGTTTTTGAGAAAAATGAATTTTTGACTAAAATCTAGTTTTTGGATTCTGTTAAGTGCTTGGAGACAGTGTTCATCGCGTTCGCGATAGCACTGTCGCGTTCGCGAAGGGTACTGGCTGCCAAGCCTTCGCGTTCGCGAGACCCAGCTCGCGTTGGCGATGGTTACTCCCCCTGGCCTTCGCGTTCGCGATGAAGGAACGACTGACTCCCCCTCCCCAATGCCTAACACTACGCGTTCGCGATGGGCTTGTCGCGTTCGCGAAACGAAACGCCTCGATCGCTTCGCATTCGCGACCAAGCCTTCGCGTTCGCGAAGAAGAAATTCCTGCCTCATCAGTTTACTCTTCGCGTTCGCGAGAGGACCTTCGCGAACACGAAGAAGGACATGCTAGAACCCAGACTCTGCAGAAAAAAAACAGATTTCCAAAGTCCAAAATATCTCGTGGCCTATTCGAAACTCACCCAACCCCTCGAGGCTTCAAACCAAACATGCACACAAGTCTAAAAAAATCATACGAGCTGGCTTGCGCGATCAAATCGCCAAAATAACACCTAGAACTACGAATTTAGTACCAAATCAAATGAAATTCTCAAGAACACTTTAAAATTCATATCTTCTCAACTGGACGTCCGAATCACGTTAAATCAACTCCGTTTCTCACCAAATTTTACAAAAAAGTCTTAAATATCATAATGAACCTGTACCAGACTCCGAAACCAGAATACGGACCCGTCACTAACAATGCCAAACATCAATCAATCTTTAAAAATAATTAATTTTAAGACTTTTAATTTTAGTCAAAAATTCATAACTTGAGTTAGGGACCTCCGAATTTGATTATGGGCATACGCCCAGGTCCTATAATGCGATACGGATCCACCGAGACCGTCAAAGTATGGATCCGAGGCCGTTTACCAAAAATATTGATCGAAATCAACTAAAATTAACTTTTAAGGCAAAAAATCTTATTTTCATTAGTTTTCAACATAAAAGCTTTTCGGAAACCTGTCCGGACTACGCACGCAAATCGATGAGGGTAAAAATGAGATTTGTAAGGCTTAAGAGCTCAAATTCGAGTTCTAAGACATAAGATGACCTTTTGGGTCATCACAGTACATCACCCGAGCATGATGTATGCTTCTTGATATATTTGGGGCATTGTGTATGCTTCAGTGCGCATTTTGTATGCTCTATTATATATTTTAGGCATTGTGGTGTCGTTGTGGTCTTATAGAGGTTTGGTTAATTTCTTTCACTGCAGTTATGACAAGTCCATAGTGTGTAGTGGGTTGAAATATGTGTATTCTTGTTAGTTAGTTGTTGTTAACTCTGTTAATACCTATATATTGCGTTATGGTCGTGTTTAGTATATTGTTCTTATTGTGGTGTGTTTGTATTTTCTAACATTTGTTCCAGAGGTATTCAGAGTGACGGGTCGAGAATTTTACTGGGCTATATTTACGTATAACGCACTCCTAATTATCTGCATGTCTATACAGATACTATTGGTGAAGAGGGAGCTAGTAGCTGACGAGTTCGCTAGAGTTGATTCATTTATTGAGGTGAGCCGCCGCATTATTCGTGGAGGCTACCAAAAGAGTCTTTATCATTTATTCATATGATATCTTTTGTAATTCTCTTAGATACTCCATGGTCTAGTGTGAGATTTGAGTTAGAGTTTTAAATTTAATATTCGAGATATTATCATTCGTAATTATCAGATTATTTGGATTCTCGTTTAATTAATCAAATACTACAAACTAATGGCTAAAGTATGAAAGTATGGTTTGCCTGGTGAGTGGTGTCTGTTGGGCGCCAGTCACGTCTAGGGGTAGTTTGGGATGTGACATTCCTTTTGTTTCATTCTTTCTTCTACTTTGATTTTTAATTTCAATTCTAATTATATCTCCAATTAGCTGTATAATTATTGATAAATTAAATATTTAAATAATTGAGGTTATTTTAGTAAACTTATGATCAGTTATAGTACAATACGATACAGTTAAACCAAACAGCAAAATGTTATTTAACAACAATAAATAATACAATATATCGAAACATTGTATTCATAAAATAATACAATACAGTAAAATACGATACATTACAAAACGATGGGTAATAATGATCCAAACAGAGGGTAAGTTCATTGCAGTCAACTCATGACTAGTTTTTAGCGTCATATTTCACCTAATCTTTTAAAAATTTAGACAGTACGTATAGTTACTTATGAAATTTAGGGTGAAATGGTACAGTAGAAGTTGTGTGAAATGCTAATATATTCGTTTTTCCTCCGTAATTCTCAGTGTTTGATATCATTATAAGTTGCATTTTTTCATTCGTATTTTTTATAATTGCATCTTTCCATCTTGTTGAACTTTCACTAGAAAATAGTTGGGTAAGCTTTCAAGTTAAATGAATTTATCAAACTGAAATTTGGAAACAATTCCTATTGTTCTGAAACACAGAAAAAGGAATTAGCAAATATAGAGGCACGGATGACAAATACCATCACCATTTGTCTTTGCAGTTTCTCAGAAAATCACTAGTGGAGTCTTGTAATTTTTCTATTTTTACACTGCTCTTTAATCCAAATAATTTTTCTCTAAAAAACGTGTGGAGAATTATCCTTGATCAAGGGTGTGTTTGGCACGAAGGAAAATGTTTTCTTGGGAAAAAAGTGATTTTCTTACTTATTTTCTGGTATTTGGTTAGATAGCAGAATATATTTTTAAAAAAATATATAATTCAGGCAAACATTATAGGAGACGAAATGGGTAAGGGCAGGGGAGCAGTGGTAAAGCCACATGGTTATAAGGGTGGTCAACTGACCACCATTCGTCGAAAAATTGCACTGTATACATAGGTAAAATATTACGTTTTAGAGGTACATAACACATATTGAACACCATTTATCGTAAAAAAAAAAAAATACCTTTTTTTAAAATTTAAACACTCTTGGAGAAATTCCTAGCTTCGCCACTGCAGGGGAGGGTGGTAAGTCGGGTCCAAGGGCCGGGGTGGCGGTAGCGAGAGTAGGGGAGGGGTGGGGGTAGGGGCGAGGGTGGTGGGCGATAGAGGGTGGGGTGAGAATAGGATGAGGAAGGTCGGAAAAGAGTTTTGAAAACTAATTTATCTCCAAAATATTCAAGCCAACCAAAGAGGAAAAAATTGAATTTCCGTCGAACCAAACACACCCCATGTCTATGTTTAATTTCCATAACTCCCACTAAATGATGGAGTTATTTTCAATGATCTCCCACTTGATTAGGGTATTACAATAAGAAAATTAACTTCTCACATTTAACTTGGATAAATTAAAGGTTTAGCCCATCATGTGTTATACCATATTACAACAAAGTAAATTCCAAGTAATTGTCAATACGGGAAAAAGCCGAAGAAGAATATGTCAATAAGTTCAGAATTCAGAATGTACCAAAAAGAAGAAGAAACAAGGTCTGTCATAAAATAAATGAGATGGAGACTAGGATCGACCTTGCTAAATCTTAAAGATATTTGTTTCTTTTCTAAAAGTCTTTTAAAATAGACGTAGCACTTTAAAGAAAATAGCCAAATTTGAACTTGTGTACTCCCTCTGACCCAAATTTATTTGATATATTTTCCTTTTTAATCTTTCACAAAAAGAATGATATTTTTATATTTAGATATAATTAAATTTTAATTTTAATAATTCTTAATAAAATAACTTATAGTCATATAAGTATTTATGGCTAATTATTTTTTTTTCTTTCAAACTCCAAGCATAATTAAACGGCATTAGAGGGAGTATTACTTAAACTGCGATTCTCTATTTACTTCAATCAATTGTGACATTAACTCACCGAATACACTGCTTAGACCGTCATAATCCACTCTTCAACCCATCAAATCACTTCGGATTTTAAAAATAAAAATTCAATTTGTAGACACAAAACATAAAAGAAAATAAAAAACAGAAAGAAAATCCCTCAATCCACATATGGAATTCATTTGCAAAGTTCTTGATAATTTATTTATCCATACTTTGTAATTTTGGTATTGATGCACAAATTCTTTCACAAGAAACACGTGCATATTTTTTTATCAAAGAATTAACCCAAATTGCCGTCCACCCAACAACTTAAACTAATAATAACCGTTGGAAGTATAATATATGCATAATTTATGTATTATATATGTATAGTTATGTATAATCAATGTATAATCTATGTATATGACTAGAAAAAATAAATAACGAATGTGACCGGCTATTTGTGTAAAGATCCCTTATTTATTTAAACAACTAAACAAGTCGACCATTAGTAAACGAAACAAAAAATGTTTAAATTTATGTTTCTTTGTCTGTTTCCTTTTATTTTTTTCGCACCAATGTATTTATTTCTAAGAAGATTAATATGCTAATTAATGAACTTCAAGTGGGCTTGATCTGGACTTTAGGGTACAAGAAACTTTATGGTCGGTGCATAAGAGTATCATAGCTCCATTGAATACCAGAGAAAAATATACTAACATGTGGTTATAAACAGCTTATATTAATTTTTTTTTAAAAAAGAACTTAATTTCATATGGTCCAATAGCTATTTCATTTAAGGGCTGTCAATATCTTTCTCTGTCAAACTCACACTGAGACACCTACATTTTTGTCTCTGCAAATTCTTACCAATCTAGGGAGATTCTAAGGTCCCATACATATGTTTTGAGAATTATTTATTTTTCTCGTTTGACCAATTGATCACAAGATATTAAAATTGTTACAATATTGCATTATAAGTCCCATATTTTAACATTTCGGACTGTTCGAGTTGGTTGAGCAGGACTTTTCAAATGAGAGGTCTAAAGTTTGAAATTCACTTGTATACTTTTTCGGTCGAGCCCGTCACACAAGGTTCTAGTGCCGGTTAACCTCCTGTGTGACGAGATTTACCATGTGCGCAACTAAAATAACGGTTGTGGGTCCCTTGTTAACAAAAAACAATTTCATAATGAAAAGCTTTTTGATAATACCCACAAGCTTTAATTAATAGAAAGATTATTCTGTTTTAATCAATCTTTTTCATTTTGGAGAGTACTTAGCTTGAGTGACTTGACAACAAATGCAGGAGATCTAAAGTTCAAATTTCTTTTTCCAAGTTATAAACAATCGTTAATGTGTCATATATATATGTTTGCAATAAATTTTCAAGATATGAAAAATAAATTGCAATCACAAAATAAGAGAAAATTGTTTTTACTAATCAATTGTGAGTACAATTCTGTTTCTCCCTTGATTCTTCTCTCCTGATTATTTCTGTGATTCGAGGGTTGAAGCAGCGTATTTCTCGAATGTAGGATGGGCAGACCTCCTGGGGGATGTATTTGATCTCTAGCTTCTTGAACTATTTGATTGTCAAGAAGTATTCGGCCATGTTTTGATTTCTTTGTAAAAATTTCAATAGTTTATGGGAATTTTGAGATGTCTCTTCAAGGGAATATGTATCCCTTTATATAGGTGTGAGTTAGGTTTAGGGTAGAGTAACCTCCCTACAACCCTAATAGACTCTTAGGATTTCAAGAGTCCTATAGTATCTTTAATTTAGGATTTAGCTTGATCCGTTAAAATTTTGATGTCTACAATATATATCCAAGAAATCACATTATATTTATACATCTTCCTAAAAACTTTTATTATGTTCAATTGTTCATCTAACTGTTTTCAGAGGCGGATGTAGCATTATAAGTACGGGTTCAATTAAATCCATAATTTTTAATGCGGAGTATAAATTTATATGTAAAAGCTATTAAAATAAAAATAAATAGTATGAACTTATAACTTTCAAAATATAATAGGTTCAATGTCAAAGAATCTTAAAAGTTAAATTCATAGAGTCTAAATTTTGGATCCGCCTTAAATTCATAGGGTTTATATCTTAGATCCGTCTCTATTTTAGGTTTTACTTGTTGCTTTCATTTATGAAAAAGAAATTTATGGTTTAAACAAAGGAAAAAAGACATTTTTTGAAGTCGACACATGAATACATTCAACTGTACTTATACAACTCGGGTCAAACGTGCATAATATTTCTTGAGAGTAAATTGATATCCTTTTGAGGTCCTACACACATTAAAAAGTATTTAAGTTTCATATTTTGGGGTCCTACAAATTAAAACTATTTAAGTTCCATCATTAAGAAAGTTTGACAAGGAGAAAACGAATCCTGACAACGTACTCTTCAGTCTAACTGTTTCAGATTTTATTTTTGCTTTTGAAAAGCAATTCTTGTTGTTTATAAGCAATTCAATCAGTACCCCAATTAATATCTAAGAATTAATATTAGGTGATTCATTAAGAATGCGCAACGAATTGTGTGGATTTGAAGCATCATCGCTCACTCAATTTGAAGCAGTGACGGAATTAAGAGTTTCACTAAAAACATTTAAAAATTAATATATACGTATAAAAATTACTATTTAACTTATATATATATTATTAAATTTAGACGAACGATGTTCAACTAATAATTCTCCGTCTTATGTAGCTCCGCCCCTAATCGGGAGGATGATTGTTCGAAAGCATCCAATGTTTCTGCTAATGTACGTACATATATACTGGTAGCTAGAATTCAAGTATTAATGTGATCTGGCCAGAATTCAACCCTTGATTTGAGTATTGAAAATAGTGAAATATAAATTGGTAGATTAAACTGTAGAAACTTTCGTTTTCGTGTTGTCTTTAAGCTCTTCAGATAATCATGACGCAAACTTAATTTGCTAGCTAGGTACTCCATCGGTTTTATTTTATGTGGCAGTTGACTCGATAAAAAGTTTTTAAGATTAACACAAAAAACTTTTAGAACTTATAATTTTAAATATGCTTTAAATATTTGTTGCTTTGAAAATATGTCATGAAAGATAAAGTTAGGTTAAACTATTTTAAAATTAAAAAAACATCCGTTTTTCTTAAAACAAACTAATAAGAAAATAATGCTCGCTTGTAAAATGAAACGAGTGAGTACATCACACGGCCATAAGAGATCTCTAATTCTAACTATTAGGTTTAAAATAAGTAAAATTATTTTGATATATATCATATTTTGTTAAAGGGTATTTTTGGTAAGAAGAAAAGTCAAAATTACTTCTGCTTCTGCTTCTAGGAAAAAATTATTTTTTCTGTTTCTCTAAAATTGTTTCTACTTCTTTCCAAAAATATTTTTTTCTCCCAAAAAAGCTTGACCAAACAACTCAAAGTGAGGAAAAAAATTTAAAAAACAAAAAATAATTTTGGGAGGGGAGAAGCTTGACCAAATTAGATCGACTTATAATTAACTCAAAAATTTAAAAGATGTAAAAGTGAAAGTGACATATAGACAGGTAGTCAAAGAGCAATGTCTTCAAAGTTCCATATTATATAATAATAATTATTATTATTATTATTATTTTATTATTATAGGTGCTAAAAGCAAACAAGTTTTGGTGTTGCTTGAATTAATAATTGTCCTTCACTCTTTAGCTTTCATAGCTATACCAATAGGTTTGGGCAACATCTACCCCTTTTTAGCTCTCTACCCAAAGGCCCACAAAAAAAAAAGGTTTTAACGTATTAATCATAACAACAATAACATATTCTATGATTTCCTATTTTGAGTGTAGGAAGAATTGGGTACACGCAGACCTTATCCCTATCTTATGTAAGGTAAATGAAAATTATTTTTGATAAACCCTAATTAATTCAAAAATAATTATAGTCGCTAATTTAAATATAAAAAATATATTAATTATATATAACATATTTATATATTATACATTAATATATATATATATATATATATATATATATATATATATATATATATATATATATATATATATATATATATGCCGGCTATTATTGGGCACAACAATATTGTAAATTTCCCCCCCAAAAAATCACCTACCCCTTCACCCAGCCAATCATACCTCGAGCTAGGTCCAGTTACTATCAATATCTCACCTGCTATCACGTGGCAGTTTCACATACTCACATTCTAGTCTAGTCTCTCATCCACTTGATTTAAAAATTAAAATTACTTACAAAATTTTTATGAGAAAAATTAATTGATTACTTGATAAAAATTATAAATGACTTGCTATAACAAGTCAAACTATGTTAATGTGTAAAGTTTTTTTTACGTTGTTAGTAATATAACTTAAAAACAAATAAAAAATATCACTGCTAATTAACCATTTGTGCTAAATTTATTGAGGTTAACTTCTATATGATGATATTTAAAAGAATTTTATCTTTTAAGTCATCTACTCCACAAAATAATAATCACGAGTAACTGTTTATAAAATTGAGATTAGTAATCTGAAAAATAACGCAATTTACTATGTTAACATATATTCTTTATACTGATCAATATATGAATTAGATCCAAATTTAATTTTTTGACAAAATCCCATATATAAATAGGTAACTTTTTTTCTCACTTTCCAATATATACTATTTCAGGATTCCACAACTATTTCCACTACCATTCCATTTCTTCCATTTCCTCCACTGCTTTAGTCATTCAAATGTGTTTTTAGTCAATCCCTAGTCTCTACCCTATCCCCTTCCCACAACTTCATCTTTTCCTGCTTTATTCCTTTCACCAAATACATATTCAATATTATGGAATAAAGCAACACCTAAGTTTCTTGATAACTTGCAAATATAACCAAAACCCTAGCTTGATTGACCAACTTTTTGACACTTGCTACTTAAAAAACCTTATACATGTTTCCCAAAAGCAACCCTTTTTCCTACACCTCACAAGAATTGCTTAAACATTCTTATGCACATGATGCTTATCATCAAAACCCTAATTCAACTTCAATAATAGTAGAAGATCATCCTTTTTTCTTGAATAACTTTCCTTCTCCATTTCTTGATGACCATGAATCCCCATTAAGCCAAATCTTTTCCCATCAACAGCAACAAGAGCCAGAGGCTAACGTGAAAATCATAGAAAATCAGAGTTCAAATCCCAGCAAGAAAATACAGGCTGAGCCTGTATCACCATCATCAAAGAAGAGAAAACTAAGTGCAAAACCGCGAAGGAGAACAGGAAAAAAGGATAGGCATAGCAAGATTTGCACTGCTCAAGGTGTGAGAGATCGGAGAATGAGATTATCCCTTCAAATAGCGCGTAAGTTCTTCGATTTACAAGACATGTTAGGGTTTGATAAGGCAAGTAAAACTATAGAATGGTTGTTTTCCAAGTCCAAGAATGCAATCAAAGAGCTCTCAAGAAACATCCCACAAGAGATCAATAATAGTATAGGTGATCAAAACAACATAATGAGTGAGTCCCATATATTGGAATGTGAAGATCATAGAAAATTGAGAAAAATGGAGTTAAAAGACAAGGCTAGAGCAAAGGCAAGGGAGAACACCAAAGAAAAAATGATGATCAAAGGCAATAAAAAGGGGAAAGAATTGTATGAAACAAACCCTAAAAATGTTGAAGCCAATTCTCAAACTCTTGAAAATAAATTTGCTAATGTTGGGATCATGGAAAGTTACTTAGGGGGTACAAGTTCCTCAATTAGTTCTATATTTGATTATCAGAATAGTGGAGTCAGAGGAGGCAATATAGATTATTTTGACAATTGTTACATGGGATTTCTTGAAAATTGGGACAGCAAAAATTCCAACAGCAGCTGTAGTACTACAATGACAAACGAGGTACAAATCCCAGTTGCAGGTAATAATAACACTAGCTCAATTTATTTGGACAATTCCAGGTATCAATTTCAGTTTCTGGACCAAGAAAATCATTTCTCCTGCAGACATTAGGACTGGAATAAACTGTAATTTCATATTCTAGATTTTATTGTGTTACTATATCTTATGTTACAACCTGTTTTTTCTCCTCTCTTTTTATTTATTTATTGATTTATGGAATATGGCAAAGTCTGGTATTTTGAACTTTGCTGCTTGAATGTAGAAAGACAGTGTGTTGAAAATAAATAAAAAAGTTTATCTTTGATTAAGTTGGATATTTTTCTTCTGTTTCCAGATTTAATATGTAATACTAGTTGTCTAGTACTATACCATTTGTTTATAGTCGGTACATATTTTCACATATCTAGGTGGGTTTAATTAGGTCAAGCACTGCTCTCGAAGTTGGAGATTTTTCTCTTATATTTTTGAATTTTGTCAGAATAGGATATACTCCTATATTGTTAGTAGCTTAGCTGTAGGAAATGATTGAAGACTTTGAACTTCATAAACTTTGAACACTCTGGACGAATTAATTACGTTCTCAAGCTAGTGAAGCACAACTATATGAATATTCCATTTTGCTTAGGTCCATTTATTAATCATAAGATTCATTAAAGTTAAATTATATTTACTTTGGTCGTAAAATTTCGGCAAAACTCATCCTTAATCTGGATTTGGGGACCATTTAAACTTTGCAAAGCTCATGCAGATGGAATTATAAACTTTGAAGTGTGTATAAATCTTGAGCCGAGGGTCTATTGGAAATAACTAGTTTATCCTCCTAAGATAGGGGTAAGGTATGTGTACACGGTACCCTCCCAGACCCCGCGGTGTGAGATAATACTGGGTATGTTGTTGTTGAAGTGTGTATAATTTTTTTTTAGATTAATGTTAGTATATATGATCGAGTGGTTTTCTTATTGATTGATCATATTGTCTAAGTGCAAGGAGAAATGCAATAAGCAGTGAAAACCAATAGCAAATGAATCTCATCAACAATAAGAAACTGCACAAGAACATGAATCATATTCTGAAAGCAAATATTTTAGCTATATATAGACAACTAAACATATGAGAAGAGCTTCTACTTCAAAATTAATTCATCAATTCTACCATAGTTTACAAGGATTAGTTCAGGGTTTAGCAATACTGCAAAAACTAAATTAAGCTAAGGATGTTTGCTAATGTAAGTCGATCTGGGGAGGATGTAGCTTATTAGCTATGAATGGGTTCAACTGAACCCACTAATTTTTACTTGAAACATATATATATATGTTTCAAAAGTGTGTGTGTGAAAACACTAAAATATTGTATTATGATCTTATCATTTCAAAAGTGCAACAAGATCATGCTAAAAATTTTAAAGACCGAATCCATGAAGTTTAATCCTAAACTCCGTAGGTTTTTGGTGTTCATTTTAGTTTCTAGGAGAAATTGTTGTTTAAGATTATGTCATGAAATTTCAGGATCATGATTAGATTTGGTCTAATCCTATTTGTACTTTAGTTACTTAGATCCAACTTGTGTTTGATCTTTGTCCCAAACTAACACCAATTAAGCTACCTTAATATTTCCTAGTTAATAATATATGTCTCAAATTCCATTATCACTTCTTATTCAAACTGCTGTAAGAAGTAAAATCTGTACAGGAGAGTGGTTCCAATGCATGGTTTATTATAGCTTGAATCACAGGTGGAGCCAAGTTTTTAAGCTTATGATTTCAGTTTTAATCATTTTTAAGTAATTGGGTTCTAAATTAATGATTTATATATATTCAATAATATTTTTGTGACAAATATAAAGTTTGAACCAAAACCACTTAGTTCGGTCAAACCCGTTCCCAACGCTATAGCTATGCCCCGGCCTTGAATGAGACTTTAAGATCTTCCTTTCATTTAGTCAAATGCAATTTCTACCTATGAATTGAAGAGACATTAAAGTTTCCTTGTGGTATATTTATTGCTAGTGTTAGGTGCTTCACATTATTTAACATTGACTTTTTCTGTACCCTCAACGTCCAGCAGTATCTTAAGTACTGAGTTGTTATGTTGTCAAAGTAAAAGTACAAAGCTCAAAATAATATTAGCAACATAAGAGAGGATACAATATATTGAATGAAACTTTATGTCCAACTTTTACTCTTTCTTGATTAATTAGAGTAAGATGTGACCATCCTTTGATGAAATTTTCAAACAAGTTTGTGTATGGGGAATGCTTGCAACTTAGCTTTGTGTTTTTATATCTATTTTAGAGTACTTACTACTGAACTAAGAGAAGCAACAGGAAACAGTTTATACTCTCATCATTTTCCTTGTTTTTTTCTCTTTTGACACGACAATTGCTTAATAGTCTGTGTGATCTATTGGTCACGGGTTCGAGCCATGAAAGCGGCCATTAATGATTATATTAGGTTTTCTGCTGTTGTAGTTGCTGTACATCTGAGCTTATACATATGAGTTCTACAGAATGAGGCTTGACAAAAATACTTTAGTTCTGCATTGTTATATCCACTGATGTGCACAGCAATCAAATACTAGTTGTTATTACTACATATATAGAGTTTGCCTTCAAATCTGCCAAGTGAAACCTTGATTGTACTTTAGTTTCTCCACCAGCTGCTGACAATTTAGGTTTAAATCTTCAACTAATGAGGATAAACCTAACAAGTTGTCTAAACTAATAGTTGGACTTAAGATGTTATAGTACTACTTTTTTAAGGGGTTATTTGGTACGATGGATAACCAAAAATAATCATGAGATAAAAATTTAGTATCGCTTTATCCCTTGTTTGGTTATTAATCTTCGGATAAGTTATCTCAAGATTAAAAATAGTACATGAATAATTTATAACTGCTAGAAGATGGAATAATAATCCCAGGATAAAGTAGTAAAATTGACAATCCCAGGATTAATACAACATACCAAACGGTCAATAAGAAATAATACCCATATAACTAATCCCAACATAACTTGCCTTCAAACCTAACGATCCCTAAGACTTCAACTAATATTTACTGGCGGTGTAAAAAAAATTTATACTAAGGTTACTTTTTTACTTATTGTAGCAGATAATCTGTCTTATTTTTTAAGATAATAAATCTCTCCTTTATTGAGGATTATTTATAGATATCTCTTGAGTGTGTTGACAGTATAAGGTTTTCTTGACAGTATAAGGTTTTCGCATATAAGTTAAACTCTTTTTCTTCTTTGTGGCAATAGTGTTCTGAGATACTCGATGATATTTCTGTCAGTTGTACTAAATTATTGGCTGTGTATAACATGAAAAGGACAACACTATTGCATTGGAAACTAACATTTATTGCAACATTTTGGAAAAAGAAAAAAGAAAAATCAAAAGTACTACTGTACATAAATAGAAGTCAATCTATTGGGTTGACTATAGTAAATTGAAGTGACCAACTCAATAAATTCATTCAGGTAGAGTCAAAGATCATACCATGTCTTTCAGCAGCAAAATTTTAATATCCCTATACAATTCCTTCTTTGCTGCAGATGCTATAAATTACTTCTGCAGGCTTCTTACATTCACTCACTTGATAGACCTAAATCCAATAACTTATTTGAGATTATTAGGATGTATTGGGAAGGATTTGGAATGGAATAATATCGATTCGTACAAAACAAGTTGGCTTGAGTGGTGAAATTGATAATTAGCAAATATTCAATTTTATTGACATTTTTTTTTGAGAAGTAAAAATCTATTGACATCTTATTCGAAGTTTCATTGAGGGATTACCATTTATGAACATAGGCAAGTCAATCTAATTTCTTTCTCATTATCTAAAAAAGAATTAAAACTAGATCGTGCATGGTCTTAAAGAATCCTTTTGTATTATGGCGCCGACTAATATCCCGATACACATAACGAATCCTAATATTTGTATTGCGGTGCCAATTAATATCCAGATTTACATCGTGTAAGGCTCATTAAAAGGGGTTGTGCTCAATATTGAATTTTTTTTCATACTCGGGGTTGGAATCCGAGACATCTGATCAAGGGTAGATGGTGAAAGTCCAACATGGGAAATGACATCTCTAGGGGTGTTCACGGTTCCGTGTGGTCGGTTTTTGATTAAAATCAAAACCAAACCAATTTGATCGGTTTTTAAAATTTTAAAACCAAAACCAAACCAAACTAAATACAAACCATCGGTTTGGTTCAGATTGGTTCGATTTTTCGGTTCTTAGCAAGCTAATAATAAGTCTAATAGTAAAACGACACTAGACAACAATCAAAAATAATTTGCTAAATTTATGCTTTTATATATTTCTTTCGGAATTGAAAGTTCATTTACCTATTTATATGAAAAGAATGAACCAAAAAACTAAAAAGTAGACCAAGGTTGTGCGTAGGATTAGAGAATGTGATTTTTTTTCTTCTTATGCAATATTTGAAACTTATTTACAAAATTAGGATTACTTATAAATTACAGTCAAACCTCTCTATAACAACATCGTTTGTTCCGAATATTTTTGGATATTATAGCGAAGTGCTGTTATAGAGAACATATATTATAACATAACATAAATATTGGTTTCGGAAAAGCTTGGCTTTTATAGTGAAGTGTTGTTATATAGGGATGTTATTATAGAGAAGTCTGACTGTATATACAATCCATTATTAATGTCTTAAATTAGAGAATTTAATTACAATATTTTCTTTTTTTTACTCCTCCCCTCTTTCCTTATTTTTCTGTCCCTTTAATTGCTTGTAACATTTCCTTAGTTGTCACGGTCAAGCAATGTATTTGCTGGAACCTACTTTTTGGGCGTGTACTCCTTTTTATCGTTATCATCGAGTAATTGTTGGTCTTACTGCAGTGATATTTTGCATGTTTACATCTTCTTCTTTTTTTTACCTTTACACTTGTGGTCTTATTAGTTACTGCATTATTCTAATTGAATTACTGAGTCATAGCACTGATGCCAATCCATACCAAATCTGAAGCTCACTAAGCTAATTCGACTTAATAAGGTTTCACGAGGAGATTATTTTAAGAAGTGGAAGATATAAAACACTTCAATTATCAACAAGCTCTTTTTCTTTTTATACAAAGTTTGAGATAACAATTGGCTTTTAGTCCAATAAAAGTCCTCCCGGGTAAGAATTTGTAGTTAAAGTCCTACTTTTTGGGCGTGTACTCCTTTTAGTTTAGTTACTTATTTGCTCCTTGCTATAAAGCTAAAGGGAAAGAAGAGCAATGATCATCACCTAGCAGTATGAATACATGTTTATCCCGAAACAAATCTAATATTATCGCATACAGAAAATGAAATTGACCCGGTTAGTTGTCTAGGATTAAGTGATAGCAGCAATATACAAATTTATGGTATAACAACATAAAAATTAAAAATAAATTTTATACAAATTTGATACATCTACAATAATATATAAAATAAAAATAAATTTTATATAGCTAATTATATAGTATAAAATTTATTTGTAACTTATCTACAACTTTCATACATTATTTTACCCAATTAAATTCAACTACAACATCATACAACTTAAATAGAATTTTCATACAAATTTTATACAATATGTCTTTTGTATGTATTTTGTATATATTTTGTATGTGATGTGTTCTCCTTCCTCTCTGAAATGTCAATCAAAATTTCCTCTTTTAAGACAATTTTGATACATATCAACAACTTTATGTAAATAGATAGTATTTATAATATAAATATAAATTTTATACAACAATTCATATATTATACAACTATTTTTCAATTTTCATACAACATTCAAATAAAAAATATATATAACTTCAACAGAATACAACTTACATACAATTATAATACAACTTTAATACAATTTCGTAAGTATATTGTATGTCATGTGTTCTTCTTCTTCTTCTTCTTCTTCTTCTTCTTCTTCTTCTTCTTCTTCGAGTTTTAATCTGAAATTCAACCAAAATTAAGTTTAATCTTCACCAAACACCCTCAAAATTGAGATATAAACTCCACACAATATTCCCAATTGCTTGCAACAACACTCAATCCAAATAAATAATGGTTTTTAAAAACTCAAATTCGAATTCAAAGTTTCAAAACTTTTTAATAGCTGTCAATGGTGGAAAGTCAAACACCTTCAAAATTTATTGATTGACAATTTCAATTTGAACACCAATTGTGCAACATGAAAGAAAATTGCTAAGTTAAAACTCTATAATAAAATGATTGAAATCCATTGATGAATTTCATTAAAACTATATACAACATGAAAGGATAAAAAGTAGAGAACATCAAAGAAAGAAAAATTAGGGAAAGAACAGAGAAAGAGAGATAGAGAGACGGAGAGAGAGACGGGGGAGAGAGAGAGAGACAGAGAGAGAGAGCGCAAGAGAGAATATGAATGAGAAATAATTGATTCCTTATTCAATTACTAATATAAATGGATACTCATTTAAAACTAATTTGTATATAATTGGTAAATTATATATGGCCATGTAATTAAGTTAAAAGTTGATTAGAGATGGTAATAAAGTTTCATACGTAATATAGGAGGGTAAAAATCCCTAAGAGAATTAGAATCTCGTAAGGAAAAGAAAATTGGTTGATTCCTATTGTTTTGGGCTTATGCAATCTTTTAAGTGATAAGTAGGATAAACCAAAATTCAAAATAATAATTGAAATGCATAAAATATTTAAAATTATTTTAAAAAAATATGATACTATATATAAATAATTATTAAATTATATATATAATTTATCGGTTTGGTTCGATTTATTTTTTAATTTTTTATAATATAACCAAAACCAAACCAAATATTACCGATTTTTAAAATTTAAAATCAAAACCAATTCAAATAAAAAAAATATTGGTTTACTTAATCGATTTGGTTCGAATTTTGGTTTGGATCGGTTTTCCGTAAAATCGTGAACACCCCTAGGTAGGGGTGTTCATAAAAAATCGAAAAACCGACCAAAAAATCGATACTTTTTAGGTTTGGTTTGGTTTTTGTTTTGAATTTTAAACACCGATCAAATTTGGTTTGGTTTTGGTTTTAATCAAAAAATAACCGAAAAAACCCGAACCAAACCGACTACAGAAGTAGCTGTTTAAATTTATTATTACAACTATATACAAACCGACTATAGAAGTATGTATTTAAATTTATTATTACACACATATATATATGTATATTTTTATATAAAGTTTCTAAAATTTTATGGTACATATTAGTCGTTTATATTTTTAGTCTAGTTTTTTGCTATTATAATAATCTAATTCTTTGCCTTTACATTCTAGTTTGATTGGTAGTTTTCTTTCGCTAAGTACAAGAATTTATTTCATGTTAAAAATAATCGATTTTTAATTGAGTATTTAAATTATTCATCAGTAGTTGATTTAATTATCATCAATATATCTTGGTAAATGATAGATTTCTCAAAGATCAATTGATTTGATAGTGTTATATTGCAAATGTAGTCTCCGAAATATGTGTTTGGTTGTGTATGTCTCATATTTAAGAAAAAAACTGATAAAAAACCGAAAAGCCGACCAAAACCGAATCGATAAAAAACCGACTTAATTGGTTTGGTTTCAATATTTGAAGAACCGACTTAATTGATTTAATTTTTTATTAGAAAAAAATCGAACCAAATCGAATCATAAACACCATTGGACCTAGGCATCTCATGTTCCTGTTCAGCATGTCCTACACACAGTGTAGTATAGTTTTTGCTTATTACTTAATTCCCCTAAACAAGGACACAAAACTTCATGGACCAAGAAAGGCAAAAAACCTCTTTTTAACTCCACCAACCATTATAAAACACTTTTATTTTAACTTTGTGCCTTTTTCTTCGCACAAAATTTCACCTTCTGACACTTTGGACTCAGAGAAGTATAACAAGAAAAAGTAGTGTACATTCAGTGTGCAACCTGCTTTAAATTCCTTGAAAAGCAATAATTGATAGATAAATTTAAGTTTTATACACAATTGAGGTCGCATACAAAGTAATTACATATAAGTTTATATGATAAGCACTCATTAGTGAAGTAGTAACGCAAGTACAACTAACATGATATAATATGTTAAATTACACTGGTAGTAATTATATCTTTATATTGTCGGTGTATATAGAATAATTCTTGATAGAATTATGAAGCATTTATGTTTTTTCACCAAAATGGATTCTGCTTGGAACAACTATTCAATTCTT
The DNA here is from genome assembly GCF_000390325.3 of Nicotiana tomentosiformis. Classification (NCBI taxonomy): domain Eukaryota; kingdom Viridiplantae; phylum Streptophyta; class Magnoliopsida; order Solanales; family Solanaceae; genus Nicotiana; species Nicotiana tomentosiformis. The sequence continues at coordinate 71,211,851 of NC_090821.1, read as the reverse complement.
AAAGTTGATATTTGGTAGAATACAGAAGCAACACTGCTGCAACATGTTCTATCAAAGGTTAATTGTTACTGCAATTGGGGAAACTCAAGAATCTGTATTATTTGTGTGTATTTGAATATACTATTTAAGATCATCATTTAAGAACGTTTCCATTGTTGTGTCACATATTGTGGTAACGAAATATTGCTGCAAAACGGCTCTTATTCATGTGCTATCTTAAGAAAAATAACTTTCTATTTTTATCGTTTACTATTTCAGACTTGAGTAAAAGTATTATTGAAATATTGCTGGGGCCAGATAATTATCTAGTAACTTTTTGAAAAAATTGTAGAGAAGTCACTGAAGAGTGTAAAATCTTTAGTTGGGAGGATTGTTGGCCTACTTTGTCTATATTGTCGTAATCCTTTGAGCAGTAAAGTGCATTTTTACTTCTCTTTTTACTGTGGGTGAAATGAATGATGAATCGTCCATATATATATATATATATATATGTTATAGATATAGAGATGCACATTACAAGCCTCCTTCGTCGGAGCTCGTCTCTTTCGTCGGAGCTCGTTCGGAGCTCGTCGCACCGAGCTTGCTTAGTGCGATCTATATCTGTTGTGTGATTTACGAGCTATTGCATAGTGAACAGGTTATTCAGTGCGCGCCCGAAAGATAGCGACAATTGATTTTCCTGAGAATTTTTCAAAAAAAAAAAAGTGACTTAACCAATTAATGTGGTCACTACATATTTAGACATCCACAACTGAAAATTGGAAGGTTAAATATCAGAAGCACAAAATATAGATATGGTAACGCACTATGTGAAAGTTCTATACTAGCATGCATTTATATATTTTCAGAGACTAATAGTAGACAAAAAGAGTGTTCCCATATAACGAAAGTGGAGTATGATAGATAACGATGAAGATCGACCATAGCTCAACTAGAAAAGAGGAAAAAAGAACACATGCTCTTTCCTACTTTTCATTACTTCACATAACAATAACATACTCAGCGTATTTTCAAGGGAGGCTAACAAGTTTGGTGGTCTAAAGTCAAACTTTAATAAGGCACCTTATTTTAAAAATAAAAAGAAATATTATATAATTTTATTTGAATTTTTTTCTAGATTTTTCAGAATAAAGATTTTTTTTTTTTTTTTACATAAACCATTTAATCTTTCACGTAACAGTATTGATCTTAAGTAATACAACCTGATTCAAGAAGTTGATAACTTTATATCAGAATAATTTTTTGATGTTTCAATATACCTGTTACAATGATAGAAACCTGAGAAAAAATAAAAAAAAATAAAAACGGAGTTTAAAAGTGTATTACTAATTTTCTGATGATAAATGTAATCTTTCTTTATATAAAATATTTTATTTTTCTACTTTGAAATATTTAGTGGGCGTTTGGACATAAGAATTGTAAAACTCCAAAATAGGGGGAAATTTTTTTTAAAGTGAAAATAGTATTTGAAATTTTTGTGTTTAGACATAAATATAATTTTGGGTTGTTTTTGAAGTTTTGTGAGTGAATTTTGAAAAATATTTTTTTTCAATTTTTAAAATTTTTAAAATTGGAAATTTTATGAACAAACGCTGATTTCGAAAAAAAGTAAATTTTTTTTTGAAAAAAAGGAAAAAATTTCTTATGTCCAAACGAACTCTTAATATTTTTCAGAAAAATTTGGGGCCTTACAAGAAGAGTTATAGTGGGATGGATATGATATTTCCTAAGGAGCGTTTCCCAAATTAATGGACTTTACATAATACAAATTCGAATTACTCAAGGTCCCAAATCAAATATCGGACATCGGATAGGAATTGAAAAAAATATTGGGGCCCCTAAAATTCTGGGGCTTAAAGCCCCCGCTTTAGTGGCTTCACCCTCTAGTCGCCCCTGCGTATTCCCACAGTATGAGGTCTGGGGACGATAATATGTACTCATAACTTATCCTATCTTGTTATAGAGAAATTGTTTCCGAAACTCGCTCGACTCAAGATCATTACTCTCACATGTCATCAATATTTTATTTAACCAACCTTTAAAAATGATTAGGAAATATTTTCTTGTACAAATTGGTAAAACTTTTTGATTAAGTTTTTTATGAAAAAAATGTGAAGTGACACCAAATGAGCCTAGAGTGTTAGAAATTGATTCGTAAAAGGTTGCGTAGTGACTTGGAAGTGTAAGCTACGTGGCTTAGACTTTTGGATAGGCCTTATAATAAGTAGTATAGGGTACTACTAACACTAGCTTGAACATAATAGGCGAATATACAATACAATCATGGAAAAGTAGATTTGTTTTAGAAGAAAGATCTCAAGAAATCCAAAGAAGTATGTAACACGTATAGCAAAGATATTCACGCTTGTCTCCTAATCCTGAAACTGGTCCCTGATTTCACGACCTTCCTTTATCATATTTACTGATAGTGAAGTGAAGAAACGGATAGAAAGGAATATTTTTCATCTTTTCACTACTATCCATTTCATACTTTTCAATCCTAAAAATGCACAACTTTCAATCAGTCAAAACACCAAATAGTTTTACTTAAAGGCATTCAGATACAAGGTCTACTACTGTAGATAGAATCAGCTCAACTTCGTATATTTTTCTGTAAATCGAGCAAAATATGATGCTTGGATCAACAACAACAAACCCTATAGTTTCTCACAAGTGGGATTTGGGGAAGGTAAGATGTACGCAACCTTACCCCTACCAGGAAGGGCAGAGAAACTGTTTCCGATAGACCCTCAACTATAAATATAACGCTTGGATCGCAAATCAAAATTTACTCAAGTACTGAAATCAATTACATTCAAGCGTTTTGGTATGCTGAAAACTAGAACAGGATTTACAACCTTACAGCTGGCTCACCGCGACTTGTTTACACCTCTAGCTTGATGTGATGGATACAAATTCTCTTTTATTCGGATTGACAAATACAAGCACAGTTAGAAGCAGGAGAAACACTGGAAAATCAATAACTCTGTACACGTAAGTCAACTGCCTACCGGACGATTAACAAGGTAGAAACTAACTGTAAGTAAAAAGCAGCAAATTTTAAACTCAACTTAGCCGGGAGGTTAACCAAGAATCTAAAATAATGGCGGCGGAAAGCACTGGGAAGCGTTTTGCTAAATTCTCCTTTGTTTCTTAGATGAAGTAGCAGCTTCAGACCATGATGAGGGCTTAAAACCTCCAACCAGCAACTTTGATGCAGCAGAAGCGTTTATTTTTCTCCTCTTAGATTCTAACTCTGACCGCTTAGAAGAACCAGACGATTCAGAAAAGATTGAACCAGAGTAAATAATGGCTCGTTTATCCCTTCTATTCCTATCAAACTTATGAGCAAATTTAACACTTGCAGCAGTTGCAGCATCCTCTGCAGATGGTGGTAATAACCTAATACCAAGTCCAATTTTCTTCGAAGCAGCCTCTTCTTCAGCAACTCTTTTCTTTTGAGTCTGTACACATGCAAAAGAAGATGATAAGGACTGCAGTGTCAAGGATAAAGGAAAAAAGAATAAAATGCACAAGACCAACATAAACAAAAGCATACCCTAAGCTTGGCGCGAAGAGCCCTGTTCATGGCATAATCATCTGAATGTCTAGTATCAGACACTCGCTGAAGACGAACAAGTAAAGGTTCAGCTTCTTTCTTCTTCTTCAAGTCTTCCTCCTGGTGCTCCAGCCGATAAAAAGGATCCACTAGCTTACTTTTATCTGAAAGAAAAGCAGATCAGTTATTAAAAAACTCCTCAGTACCTAATCACTATAGTGCATCACAATAAAGTACTGTACAAAATTGCAGAGACTTCTATTCACCTGTCAACGCAATAGCTTCTATAAGTGACAATAGCATACTGAAATCAGCATGAAGAAAATGCACTAAACACTTCTTGTATGATGCTTACCTTCATCTACTGGAAGTACTAAGGTTTCAGCATCTTCAGCGTCATAATCTTCGATCTTCTTTCGAGCTCCACTTATAATTACATACTCACAGTTCTTTGGATCCGTTTGAATGACAATTTCATGCTTGCAGCATGCACTTTTCATACTAAAGCTCCATATCTAACACGAGTATAATTACAATTAGCAAACAGAAAACCAAGAGTCATTTGATTTAGCACAGTTGGCTACAAGTGAGAGGATTTTCTATCTCATTTACTGTATCATGACAAAATCATACCTTTGTGGAGTAATAGTTTCCTACTTGCTTTTTCTCAGCATTGAACCTCACACCCTTGGCAATCATCGACTCACATCCTCCACACCAGATATTGAATGGCATCTCGAACCTATAAAGAAGAAGATATTATAGGGTAGTGAATGATGATGCTCATAACAGCAGAGCTGGAAAATAAAGAACGCATGAGAATACTAATCAAGAAAATAATGCATCAGCAAGACAAACACACTATTTTTCCTTCTTTATGTAAATGCATAGATTTCTATCTTCATCATATCCTAATATTGAACTTAGTGAACTAACAATGTTTTCAAGCAGGATACATCAAAAACATTGGGTTCTAAGTATGCATTTTGAATCACCATGCTTGCCAATATCAATTTAGGCATCAGAGGACATCAAGCTGAAGTCACAATGTGTTAAACAATTCCTAACATTTGACTAAGTAATAAAATCATGTTAATAAATTGAACAGGTTTAGCAATTACAAGGCCAAGGTAGCAAGTCAGACTAAGCCTCTCTTTTTTTTTCTTTTTTTTCGATTTAAATAAGTAATATGCAATCAAAGCTTGATGCTTCAAACTCGATCTTTCCAATTCCCAGGTGTGAATATAAATGCTTTTCTGAAAAATGAGTTCAATCTGTGAGATGTTCCCTAAAGTTGAAGTTGACAAGGAGGTAAACCTCAGTTTTTTATTTGGATAAGGCAAAGAAAATTTTAGATATCTGGAAGGTCCATTCGACACCAAGGCAATAGGTATCAGATGCAATGCGACGGTAAACATTACTTTAATTTCTTCTATCCAAATACACATGCAAATTTTCTCCTCATCCAGATTATCTCCTGGCTAAACTGGCTCAAAACATTAAGAACTAATTCTGCCATTATAGTGCTGCTTGGCGTCAGCATCCAAAAGGACAAGTAAAATACAGAATTTTCATAGTTCAGTACCTTATAATTAAAATGCCCTGGTCTATCTTTCTTGCTCTCTCTCGGAGAGCATGTTGACCATTGAATTTGTTCAGTGAACCCTGGAAAGAAACCTGAATTAGTAACTAGAACTCTTTTCTGAATCCAACATTCCACCAGACAGAGGCTTTTGTCTGTAGCTATCTTCTCCTATTATAAGCCCTTCAAAGTAATTTATTCTATTTCTTCTTAAGTATCACCCAAGCAAAAATGTTTATATCTACTTACCTTCTTGGGAGACCATTCTGGAGGATAGTAAAAGTTGTCTGCCCTAGCAGCTGCAAGTGAAGACTGGAACAGAAAAAGAAATGACATCTTAGCACCGACATTTAGAGCGTTAAAAGGAAAACTGACAAATGAAACTCAAGCTGAAAGTTTATTAGGAGATTAGGTGCAGGGTTGCACTGTAAATTATGTTACTGCACCTACGATAAAGCTAGTAAAAGATCAGCCTTTCAAACACTTATTTATCACACAACTGCTGATAAGATCCAAAAGAACAAAAAAAAATACACAGAGCTTACTTATTAATTATAGAGCAATTCACAATATCTAATTGGATGAAAAAAACTGAAAAGGTAAGAAAGGCCAAGTAAAGAGGATAGATACATGTCCGTCCCCCACACAGTTAAGGAAGACAGGAAGGCCAGAGACGCACTCCATATTAGCTTCCTCTACCTCTCAAAAAATCGACCCAAAAATAAAATGAGTAAAACTTTCTCAGACCTCTTACAATCTCTCTCTCACACACACACCAAAAAAAGAGGACAACAACAATAAATAAATCTCTGGAGGGTAAACTGCCAGACAGACCCCTGCCTTTGCCCATGAACCAAACCTATAATTAGGAGGGATCGAAAATTCAGACTATGTCATAGGTTTTGACATATTCACAAAACATATAAGAGCTCATATTCATCTGTGAAGATATTATACTGAAAGATCCCTCTAAACCCCAACAATAACAAACCCACCGTACACATACCTTACCCCTACCTTGAGAAGGTAGAGGGATTGTTTCCTATAGACCCTCGACTCAAGGAAAGACGAAAAAGAAGCAGTAGCAAAAGACCCCTCTAAATCCCATTTCTTAGAATTAAATACTACCTCCTAAACTAATAATAATTTAGAAGATGGAGACAATAATCAAATCAATCAATCGAACAACTAAACACACCTCAATCTCAAACTAGTTGCAGCGAGATATATGAATCCTCTCTATCTATTCAGCTCTATTAGACTCATTAAAAAACTGGATTCCCAGAGGACTCACTATAATTAGACATAACCATCCTCCTTTATCCAGGCTTACGAACAGCTATGCCTTGTGAAACTTACACAACCAGATAGAACCAGATCCAGGATATGAACTTTATGGGTTCGAGTTCGGGATACTACCACAACCTAATTAATTTACTGGATCCGAAGTCAATTATTTCTACTTACTTAATGAACTTTTTTACACATTCAGGGTCTGAGCCAGAAGCTGTACCCATTAGTTAAACTCTACATCCACCTCTGTAGCCAGAGTTGGATACCTTAATCAAATAAAAGCTCAATATTCTTTTCCAAAATGAAAATTGGTTCATCACAATTTTACAAACAATATATCAATAGCCAAATTGAACATAAACTCATCTTCATCATCAAGATATTATGCTTAAATAGATCTACAAAGCGACTTTTTGTAATTAAATTCTCAATATTTAGTAATATATAGCCAAACTGGATTCTAATCATATAACAGCTCAAAAAAGAAATTATGGACATGCCGTACGGTGTGTATTTTACAATATTTACACATAACTGTGAGCAACTCAAAGTCAAAACAATCAAGAAAAAAATAATGAACAAATAATATTGAACACTAATATAAACCCTAGATGTTGGACAAAAATTAAATTAATCAATAAAAAGTCTAAATACTACGAATAAATCGTAATTAACGAAAATTTGTGAGATCAACGTACCATATTTTGATCTTCAAAGCTTCGGTTATTTGATCGGTTTTTGGATCCTCGAGGTTAAGGGAAATTCGCGTTTTGATTGCAGTTTTGGGGTATGTCTGATGGTTTTATATGTACATAAAGCGACACCGTTAAGGGAATGGATTCAGGCGGCAAAAGCCCGTTGTCGGCAGTGCACTTTGATTGATGGGCCTGGACTAAATATAGTGGTTAACACGAGCTAGCCAGCCAGTTTTCGGGTGGGCAATTGAAAAATAGTCATTATTTTACTGAAACTTCTAACATATTATGTTGGAACTCCAGCACACAAAAAATTCCAGCATACTATGCGGGATTATGAAGCTCCTGCATATAAACTTTCAGCATATTATGTTGTAACTTCAACACATTATTAAATTCCAGCACATTATGTCTCATATGTAAAAATTCAAACTACAGCATATTACGCTGAAATATTTTCGGATTTTTAAGGATGTTTTTGTTCAGATTTTATCTTTATATGAAAAAGTTGCTAAATTTCGATTACTTTTGAAACAGTGGCTATTTTTCATTTACCAACTATAAATCTGGCTATTTTTTATTTTTTCCCAATATAGTCCAGCTAAATATTGGGCATAGACAAATATTTATATAAAAATCTCCAAATATAAGTACGACATTCTTGAATAATTTTTTAAATAATAATAAATATTTAGATCGTATAATATAAATTAACAAAACTTTTAATCACTGATGCAAATGTCACGACCCAAAAATCGCAGCTGTCGTGATGACGCCTATCTTAATACTAGGTAGGCTGACAACCTCAATAAATCACAATTTTTTTTAAGTTTAAAAACAAAATAATAAATTTAAGAGTAAATCCCACAAACTTTTGATACAAAATATTGTCTTTATACAATACACTCCAAAAACTCGGTGTCACTAAGTACATGAGTATCTAAATGACAACACAATCTGACTGATAAAAATACTGTTTGAAAATATAGAACAATACAAACAACTGGAAGGAAAGAGAGACAAGGTCTGCGGACGCCAAACAACTACCTCGATAGTCTCCAATAGATAAATCCACAAATCTAGCAACTGCCGTGTCTGGAAGTACCTTGATCTGCACACGAAGTGCAAAGTGTAGTATGAGTACAACTGACCCCATGTACTCAATAAGTAACAAGACTAATGCCAGTGTACATGCTGTATGTGATGCCAATGTACATGCTGTATGTGATGCACCTTACTCAATAGGTACAATCCAATATAGAAATAACAGTACAATAATGTAGGCATGCTTTCAAGTTCAACAGTTAAACTCAGTACAAGTAAAATAGATCAATCATGAATGATATGAGGAATATGACATCTCTATATTTACATGCCAATGTACATGCTGTATGTGATGCACTTTAGTGGAAACCTCGTGTACTCACAATCTCAAATACTCAATCACTCAATACTGTATATGGCCAATCCAGCTCAGGGAAGATACATCCCATATATATATACATCAACCGACAATCAGTCACTCAGTACTGTATAAGGCCAATCCAGCCCAGAAATATAAATATTTCGGGCAAGATCCATGCCAGGGAAGATCCATCCCTAAGATAAATAAATAAATAAATAAATAAGGCAACTCCATGCTCTGGGAAGTCCATCCTAAATATAAATATCAACTGCGCTCACTGTGGGGCACTGTGGGGGGTGCAGACTCCGGAGGGGCTCCTTCAGCCCAAGCGCTATATAAAGCCAATATGGCCTACTGCGGAGTGCAGTGCGATCCCATAATAATAAAGCCTATAAGGCTTGCTGCGGCGTGCAGTCCCCATCCATATAATAATAAATGTAAAACCGATATGGCATGTTGTGGCGTGCAGCTCGATCCCATAAATATCCTCACAAATAGATAAACATGGCTGGGTATGAAATTTATATTTTAAAATAATTAATTCAACATCAACACGACTCTGTGGGTCCCAAAATATCGGCACGTAGCCTAAACATGATCGCTAATGTCACACCTCCTTTTTCCGAGGGGATAGGGGAGTTTTTCCAATCAAAGTGACGTTAATCGAAATGAGATTATTTATATAATCAGAGTCGCCACTTGGAATAATTTATGGTGTTTCAAGTCACCGGTTTATTTTAAAATCCCAAATCGAGGAAATTTGACTCTATTTAAAGTCTGCGAAAATTAAAAGACCGGGTAAGGAATTCTGTTAATCCAGGAGAAGGTGTGAGGCACTCCTGAATTCCGTGGTTTTAGCACGGTCGCTCAATTATTAATAATTGGCTTAATTTTCTGGTTTAATACATATTTGAAGCCTATTGTGTATTTTTAACTTTTAAACCGCTTTAATAGAATTTTAATTGCTTTTAGGATTTATGGAATTATTTCTTGAACAAGTTACGATGTCGTACACTTATCGTTTTGGTACACATTGCAAATCACGCTACGTGAAATGTACCCGTGATTTACAACATGTCTGTTTTAATTATTATTTGAAGTTATGGTCGAGTCACGTGAAACGCACACTCGAATTGGGGATTATGTATCATGACTATGCCACGAAAAATGTGCCCATAGTCACGATGATTTTATTTATTGCGCCTAAAGCAAACTACGATGTTCATGAATGGATTAATTTTTCCTAAAGTCCGAGGTTTATTTGTAAAAGATCAAAAGGTTGTGAAATTAACGTGGATAAGGGTAGATTTTTTTTTAACATGGGGAACTAAAGGAAGTAATCCAAAACAGACTTCTTAGATTTTGAGTAAGGATTGAATTTGCAGATCAGTAGACGTGATCTTCCACTACTTAGGATCTAAAAATTAGCAAGCTTGAAAAGCTTCACTAAAATAGAAGAGGAAACTTAGTAGCCATATTTTTAAAAGATTTAAACTAAAATTCAACTTTCATGATTCGAACAATTTAGACATAGCGGACGGATATATTCATGCATCTTGTTCACGATTAAAGGACTGACATGATAAATATTTTCCCATTCTTACTACAGACATGCCAAGAAAAAGTTTAAAAATTTAGCAATTAAATAGAAACTGTTAACAACAAAGTTTTAACCATAGCGATATAAGAACCATATTACTAGACTAAGTCATTACAATTGATTCCATGTCCGAAGCAGTAATAGTACATTGAACTAATTAACATGAATACGGCACTCATGAATTAAGATATACTACTCAAGTGAAAAGGTTTCACCTAGTTACAAATTGGTACAAGAAAACTCATGAAATCAGAAGAAACAAAGCTATAACGTTATAGCTAGTTAATCCTCCTGTTGTTACAAAACGATTCCCAACCCAGCAACTTCTATGCTGATGAAAGAGGAAGCCAACAAAAATAGCTTCATTGATGGTTAAATCTGCTACTAAATATCCTTCAGCACAAATGTATTTAGATAAAGTTCAAACCAACGTCATAGACTCACAAAGCAATAAACAGACTTTCCAAATCATTCAAATCTACCAATAACCTATATCTAAATTTTGAAGTTACACATGAATCAATGACTGAAAATTTCGAACCATGACTAAATGTACGGAGATGTGCTAATTCTTTCACCTAACATCTTGATTAATGAAGTTCACACCATTCTCCAAACCAAATCAGATTCACATAGTTTTCAATCAATTTACAACCATACAATTTGAAACCAAGAAAAGAACAGTCTTCAAATATATAAGAACAACAAATTTTCAAACTCAATAGAATCTATTCAACATGTTTTGGCATAAATAAGTAAATCAATCTTCATAGATCCATGTAATTGCTAGTTTTTATGTGTACCTTAGAGCAGCAAAGATAAGTAAAAGAGAAAATAAATCTCTGAAAAACTAGGCAGAAGCAGCGGCAAGAAAAGCAGCAGCAGAAAACCAACAATACAACAGCTTCAAACTCAAACCCAGAAATCCACAAATAACTCAAAATCAGTATGAGATGAGAGTAGAAATGGAAAATAAAGAGTGAATTCTGTGTGTGTCTTCTTGTGAGTGAATATGCAGATCCTTTTTTTGTCCCTCAGAATGTGAGGAAGAGTCCCTTTTAATAGAATGTAAGAGTGTGCTTTGTATAAGGGAGAGGGAGTGTGAGAATATTCTGCCAACTCCCTAAAAATCAGGAAATTGACATCTTTTGTAACAGAAAAATGGACAGTTGTCCCTTTCTAGAGTTTTCTCTCATTTTTCACCCTTTTAATTTCTGAAAATTCACTCTTTTAAACCCCAATTTGACCTAGTTCTTTCATTTTATTGCACTTTAATCCTTTTCTAAAAGCTTCTTCTTGGGTCCAGGCCAAATTCCATGGCCAAGTGGCCCAAGACAGGCCCAGTCCAGCTTCAATAAGGAAAAACTCACAACAAATGCCATATTTTAAATTTCAATTCTAATCAGGAATTTTACTAAATACTTAACTTTTAATTAATCTAAATCCGTTTATTAGTTAAACTAATTGAGCATGCAATTAACAGCGAAGTTTAATTAACCAACTGAAAAGAAAAGAAAGGGAGAAAGAAAAAATATAGCAAGAACAAATGAGGAAAAAGAATACTAATGTAAACCCTAAAGGAATGAATGAACGAAACAAACCGGCGAGCAACAGGAGTGATGAACTCTAGCCACGAACGATGAATAGACCGGTCTCCGGTAACTTCGAAATGGGTCGAAACTAACCTAAAACGATTGCTCTCATCAAGAGCACTTGATTCATGTGAGTCTCGAACCAAAACGAACAAAAATACCAAAGAAATTTGAAATAGGCCGGACTACGGTTTTTTTGGAATTATGGATCTAAAATTTGCTAATTTTGGTGGGGTTTCTGGTGAAATTGAACGTAGATATGAGATGAGGAGAATGTGGTAGTTGTCTGGTGAAGTTTTGGGCGTGTTTGGAGGCGAGCCGCCGGCTATGATTTCTAGGGCGACTAGGGTTCTGAGGGAGTGAGAGAGGAGAGATTGGGGGGGGGGGAAGGGAGTGAGGGTTGGTTTCTAGGGTTTGGGGAGGTGTCTGTTTGGACAGATTTAAGGGAAAGGGGTGGGGAGTTTGCCACCATTAGATGATGAGGCGATCGACGACTGAGATTAAACGTTAATAAACGTTGTTGTTTAGTGCTTAAACGGGGTCGTTTGGGTTAGTAACGGGGTTGGGCTAGGTAAAGGGGAGTTGGGCCTGGCGGATGGGAGGGGATTTTAGGCCACTGAGAGGCTTTTGGCCCAGTTTGAGATGAAGCTCTTTCTATTTTCTTTCCTTTCTTTTCTTGATTTTAAATCCTAATAAAATTAATTAAAAACCTAAATTAAGTCATCCATCAATCTAATTTGTAAAATTGAATTAATTCTCTATTTCTAACATTAAAATAATTAATTAACTTAAACTAATTAAAGGAAAATACTAATTTTAAAACTAAAAGCTAAATATGTAAAAATGACCATTTTTTTTAATTTTTGTTTAATAATACAATTAACTCATGTAATTAAATTCTAAATGCAATTAAGACCTAAAATACTATACAATGAATACTTTAGATATTTTTTTCATAATTTTAAATATGCAACTAAATGCAAACAAAAATTAACAAGAAATTTCTAAAAATTCTATAAGAATTAAAACAATTAGAAAACCCTATTTTTTGTGGATTTTGTAGGAATAGTTTTTATTCGGGCAAATATCACGTGCTCACAGCTGCCTCTCTTTGCTCGGAAACATGAAGAATTTTTGGGCAAAGATAAAGTGAGCAATTACGAGTAATTTTTGCCCGTTTGGATACTCCATGGGAAGCATTTTGAAAAAGTTTGACCGAACCTTGCTTCCGATGTTGCCTACATATCCTTGGCTATAAAGGAATCAGGTCAGTGTAGTTCTAAAAGTTTTGGTAGCTGGGACTACCGAGAAGTTGTGATTTCAGTGTTGTTGCTGCTGCTACTGTTTGCTGAACTCCTTATTACAACAAAATCAAAATGAAAAGAAACTAAGCAAGTCTATCAGCTATGAGCTACAAGATTCCTGTTTATAGGTCTTCAGAAACTTGATCTTGAATCTTCTACAGTTTTGTTGTGCTTCTCGAACTGTCAACTCGCGTTCGTGAGGCGAGCTTCTACTACCTCTAACTTGAACTTGAAATAAATTCCCTCATTCTCCAGGTGGACGCCTGCCAATGACTTGAACTTGAAATAAATTTCCTCATTCTCCAGGTGGGAGCCTACCAATGACTTGATCTTGAAATGAATTCCCTCATTCTCTAGGTGGGCGCTTTCTAATGACTTGAACTTGAAATGAATTTCCTCATTCTCCAGGTGGGTGCCTGCCAATGACTTGAACTTGAAATAAATTCCCTCATTCTCCAGGTGGGCACCTGCCAATGACTTGAACTTGAAATAAATTCTCTCATTCTCCAGGTGGGCATTCTCCAGGTGGGCACCTGCCAATGACTTGAACTTGAAATAAATTCCCTCATTCTCCAGGTGGGCGTCTGCCAATGACTTGAACTTGAAATAAATTCCCTCATTCTCGGGGTGGGCACCTGCCAATGACTTGAACTTGAAATAAATTCCCTCATTCTCCAGGTGGGCGCCTGCCAATGACTTGAAACTTGAAATAAATTCCCTTATTCTCCAGGTGGGCGCCTGCCAATAACTTGAACTTGAAATAAATTCCCTCATTCTCCGGGTGGGTGCCTGCCAATGACTTGAACTCAAAATAAATTCTCTCATTCTCCAGATGGGCGCTTGCCAGTGACTTGAACTTGAAATAAATTTCCTCGTTCTCTAGGTGGGCGCCTGCCATTGACTTGAATTTGAAATAAATTCCCTCGTTCTCCAGGGGCGCCTATTCATAACTTGAACTTGAAATAAATTCTCTCGTTCTCCAGGTGGGCGCCTGCCAATGACTTAATACTTGAAATAAATTTCCTCATTCTCCAGGTGGGTGCCTGCCAATGACTTAATACTTGAAATGAATTCCCTCGTTCTCTAGGTGGGCGCCTGCGACCACAACATTATAGACAAAACAGAGAAAATTTTCTGGAACATGCTTTCCTCATGGAGGATTCCGGCAGTGCAAACAAAATTTCTTGCCCCTATTTCAAACAAAGAAAATCTTGTCAGTTTGAAAATGTGGTGGTTAGCTTGTGGCATCCTTGCTGAAAGTGTCTGCTTCTGCTACTACCACGCTTCATTCTGATTAGCTACTTCGGGCTAACAAAGAATTGTTTGACCTTCTGATCGGACCTTGACCACAAAAACTTCTGAATGACTCAAATCCCTTACACTCAACTTGTTGTATGGCACTTTTATTCTGACAATCGTTGAGCCTTTGCATTTCCTCAAAATTCACGAATCACTTGACCACCTGAACTTCAATTACCATTATATTGCTCATTCTGAATCATGTCACTTGTGATGTGCTTGGCCGAACTTCGCTTGATGCAATTAAAAAGCTGGTAATGGGCTTTGAAGTCCTTTCTTGCTTGTTTAACAAAGACTAGCTTGACAAAGACTTAGAAAAGTAAACCCAAAAGAAACGAAGTGAAGCGACTTCGAGAATTAGGAATGAAAGAGAAAATTTTGAACAAAGATGACTACTTGAAGAAGAATGGAAAAGAGACTTATCTAAGTGAAGCAGATGGCTCCAATGATCATGACATGCATTTCGGATTGATCAGCCTAATCCATCCAATTAATCACATTTCAATTCATGCCATGTCTTCATTCTTCAAAAATCGGGATTTCCATAATCCAATTTCTCTGTAAAGTCACGAACCTCATTCGGCTTGTAGTGCTCCGAAGGGTTTTCACCAGCAAACCTCTCTCATTTATTCATCTCTCAGCTCACCGTTGCCTTACGGTGCCCGCGAGGATTTTCACCAATAAAACTCTCTCATTTTTAATTTTCTCTCAGCTCACCATCACCTTATGGTGCCCGTGAGGGTTTTCACCGATAAAACTCTCTCATTTTATTCATTTTTTCTTGTGCCCAACAAAGTGTTACCCATGATGTAAATCATACCTCCATCTCGCTTAACTTGGCATCCTCAAATATTGATCGGAAGGTCCTTCTTTGGACCGTAATGTAGGCTTTTGAACAGGGTTAGAAAGAAAGGGTGGCATGAAGGCTCAAAATAATTTAAGATGAAAGGGTTCAAAATTACAACTTTTGAAATCAGATTCTTTGCAAGACTAAAACTTCTGCCCCAGTTTCTTTGAATCTGGGGAACTTTCGATTTTTATTTTGATGGGACCGAACCTCAGAGTAAGACTGCCTACGTATCCTTAAAAGGAATCAGGGCAAACGTAGTTCAAACATAAATGTCGTTTTGTTTTTGTTACTTACTTTTTTTTTTCCTTTTCTTTTTCATTTTTTTTTCCTTTTTTTTTCTTCTTTTTTTTAATTTTAATTTTTTTTTGCTTTTTTTTTCTTTCCTTTTTCCTTTTTTTTTTTTTCTTTTCTTTTCTATTTCTAACTCTACTTTTGATTCCAAAAGGGGGGTATGAAAGAAAATAAATAAGGCTCAAAAGGGGTAACAAAGGATAAAAGTGTTTGGGTAGCAAAACAAAATGCCTTCGTCATTCCAATCTTTGAAACATGCCAAATACAAATAACGCAATTGAAGACAAACAAAGAAATCATACATAGTATCTCTTGAATGCATCAGAATTGATAGCCATATCTACACATTTACCTTCTACGTTTGTTAAATACAAAGTACCATTGGGCAACACCTTTGTCACAATGAACGGCCCCTGCCAGTTCGGGGCGAACTTGCCTCTAGCTTCAGCCTGATGTGGAAGGATGCGTTTCAATACCAGCTGGCCCACTTCAAATTTTCGGAGACGCACCTTCTTGTTGTATGCTCTTGCCATTCTTTTTTGATACAATTGACCATGATATACTGCTGCCAATCTTTTTTCATCAATCAAACTCAACTGCTCTAGCCGGGTTTTGACCCACTCATATCATCAATTTCAGCTTTAACAACGATCCGAAGGGATGGAATCTCAACTTTCGCAGGTATAACTGCCTTAGTTCCATATACCAGCAAATAAGGAGTTTCACCGACTAAAGTGCGAACAATAGTGCGATAACCCAGTAAAGCAAAAGGTAACTTTTCATGCCATTGCCTGGAACCTTGCACCATCTTACGAAGTATCTTCTTTATGCTCTTGTTAGCAGCCTCAACAACTCCGTTTGCTTTAGGACGATACGGAGTGGAGTTTCGATGCCTAATCTAGAAATGTTGGTATACCTCTTTCATGAAATGACTGTTGAGGTTAGCAGCATTGTCTGTGACGATTACCTTGGGAATTCCAAACCGGCAAATGATATTTGAATGAACAAAATCTACCACTGCCTTCTTGGTCACGGACTTGAAAGTTACAGCTTCGACCCACTTGGTAAAGTAATCAATAGCCACCAGAATAAACCTATGCCCATTTGACATTGCCAGCTCAATTGGTCTAATGACATTCATGCCCCAAAAGACAAAAGGCCAAGGTGCAAACATTGTGTGCAACTCAGATGGCAGGGAATGAATCAAATCACAGTGCACCTGGCATTGATGACATCCGCGAACAAAGCTGATGCAATCTCGTTCCATGGTGAGCCAATAATAACCTGCTCGAAGTATCTTCTTTGCCAATACATACCCACTCATATGCGGCCTGCAAACTCCGGAATGCACTTCGGCCATGATGGTAGAAGCTTGTTTAGCATCTATGCACCTTAGTAGTCCTAGATCTGGAGTCCTCTTGTACAAGATTCCCCCACTTAAGAAAAATCCACTAGCCAGACGTCGAATGGTTCTCTTTTGATCACCTGTGGCATGTACCGGATATACCCCCGACTTGATGTATTCCTTGACATCATGGAACCAAGGCTCACCATCAAGTTCCTCTTCAACCACATTGCAATAGGCATGCTGATCACGGACTTGGATATACAGAGGATCGACGTAAGTCTTATCCGGATGGTGTAACATTGACGCTAGAGTAGCCAAGGCGTCGGCAATCTCATTATGAATCCTGAGAATATGCCTGAATTTTACTGACTTGAATCATTGACAAAGATCATGCAGACATTGTCGATACGGTATGAGCTTCAAATCCCAAGTCTCCCATTCTCCCTAAATATAGTGAACCAACAAATCAGAATCTCCCAGAACTAGTATTTCCTGGACTCATATATCTACAGCTAACCTCAAATCCAGAATGCATGCTTCGTACTCGGCCATGTTTTTGGTGTAATAAAATCGAAGCTGGGTCGTCACAGGGTAGTGACGCCCTGTTTTAGAAATGAGTACAACTCATATTTCGACACCTTTCATATTAGCAGCTCCATCAAAAAAGAGTTTCCAACCCGGCTTTTCATTATGATCAACCTCGTCAACATACATCACTTCTTCATCAGGAAAATAAGTCTTCAGTGGCTCATATTCTTCATCCACCGGATTCTCGGCCAAGTGATCGGCCAAGGCTTGGGCTTTCATCGCGGTCCGAGTCACATAGATGATGTCAAACTATGTGAGTAAAATATGCCACTTTGCCAGTCTTCCTGTGGGCATAGGCTTCTGAAAGATATACTTTAGAGGATTATGTGAGAAATGAGGTAAGTAGTGTAGATGACAGATAATGCTTCAACTTTTGTGCCACCCTAGTCAGGGCGCAATATGTCCTTTCAAGAAGAGTATACTTAACCTCATAAGGAGTGAACTTTTTGCTGAGATAATAAATGGCCTGCTCTTTCTTTCCCGTGATATCGTGTTGACCCAACACACAACCAAAAGAATTATCCAGGACCGTCAAATAGAGAATTAAAGGTCTCCCAGGCTCCGGCGGGACCAGCACATGTGGGTTTGACAGGTAACTCTTGATCTTATCAAATGCTTCCTGACACTCATCAGTCTACTTAACTAAGTCATTCTTCTTTAGCAACTTAAATATGGGCTCACAAGTTGTCGTGAGTTGAGCAATAAACCTGCTGATGTAGTTTAAGCTTCCGAGCAGGCTCATCACCTCGGTTTTATTCTTTGGCGGTGGTAATTCTTGGATGGCTTTGATCTTTGACGTATCCAACTCAATACTGCGTTGACTGACTATGAATCCCAACAGTTTCCCAGATGAGACACCAAATTCATATTTGGCCGGATTGAGCTTGAGATTGTACCTACGGAGCCTTTGGAAAAACTTTCTCAAATCCCCGACATGGTAGATCTGCTTCTTTGACTTTATGATCACGTCATCTACATAAACCTCAATCTTTTTGTGTATCATGTCATGAAATATGGTAGTCATTGTCCTCATGTAAGTTTCCCCAGCATTCTTCAAACCAAATGGCATTACCCGATAGCAATATGTCCCCAATGGCGTGATGAACACTATCTTTTCTACATCTTCCTTATCCATCAGGATCTGGTGACATCCTGCGTAGCAATCCACAAAAGACCCGATCTCATGCTTGGAACAATTATCAATCAGAATGTGGATGTCCGGTAATGGAAAGTTATCCTTTGGACTTGCCTTGTTGAGATCACGATAATCAACACATACCTTGGTCTTACCATCCTTCTCTCGTACTGGCACCACATTAGCTAACCAAGTGAGATATTGAGTGACCCGAATGACTTTTACCCCAAGTTTCTTTGTGATTTCTTTTTTAATCTTCACACTCATGTCAGTCTTAAACTTTCTTAACTTTTGCTTGACACGAGGGAATGCAGGATCAGTTGGCAATTTATGAACTATCAAATCAGTGCTCAAACCCGGCATATCGTCATACGACCATGCAAAGACATTTTTGTATTCAAACACTGTTTTGATTATTTCTTCCTTGATTTGTAGCTCCAGATACACACTTATCTTGGTTTCCCTGACATTATCTTGATCTCCTAATTTGATTGCTTCAGTTTCATTCAAATTAGGCTTGGATTTTCCTTCAAAGTATTTTAGTTCTCTATTGATTTCCACAAATGCTGCTTCTTCATCATATTCTGTTTCATCATCACATTATACTTCTTGGGTTATTATTTCAGAATTAGATTGGCTTTTAAGATTTGGCTGAAAATTCCTCATGCATGTCATGTCATTGAAACCAACATAAAAAGAACTGTACAGAGGAAAAAAAATGAAACGCTATCAGGAATAATGGAAAACGGGAAATTGTGTTTCATTAAAAATAAAAGGATAGAAGAGTTTGTACATCAAAACAAGCGGAAAAAAAATCTGGATTACAACCCTAGAATAATCGAGATGACAGAAAGGAAACAAAGCAAACTACCAAAACTCCTTCCGGGTGGGGAGAGGAGTAGCTTTCCAATTTCTAAGCTTCACATTTAGCCCAACGAGCTGCACATCGGCGTTACTGGAACCTTCCATAATTTCTGCCATATTAACCTCATCAAATAGGCTTTGGAACCTCTTGATCAGCTCTTCATCAAAGTCAACCACAGGTTTTGGGACCGATGATATTGGACGTTTTGCGACCCTTGGATTGACAAAGGACTTGGAGACATGTGGAACAGGCTTAGGGAGTGACCATACCTTCCGTTTCAACTTTTTAGCCCTTTTCATGTCCTTCCCTGTGGGCGTGAATCCCAGACCAAACGTACCAAAACTTTCACGTGGGAACACTGGATGCACAATACCCTGTAGAGATGAACCCAGACCTTTGCCCGACAAAAAACCATTCTTCAACATTTCATTTGCTACCATGACAGACGAAGAGGGTAGCTTCGGACCTGGAATGCATTCTCCCTCAGGAATCTTCTCGACAGACACTGTTTCGAAAGTTTGGTAGACCTAAGGCCCTTTATCATCTTCAGCTTCAATAAATGGAACAGTTGTGTCATTGTAAGCAAATAAGTTCTCATCACTGTGCACAACTATTTCCTGCCTGTCCCATTCAAAGTTTACCATTTGATGCAGAGAAGATGGGACTGCCTTGGCAGCATGTATCCAGGGCCTGCCCAACAACAAGTTGTAGGAGACCTCTACATCTAGCACTTGGAACTCCATAGTGAACTCAACTGGCCCTATTGACAATTCGAGCATTATATCACCGACAGAATCTTTCCCTCCTCCATCAAAGCCTCGAACACATGCACTGTTCATGTGGATCCTTTCAGTGCCAATCTTCAACTTTTGCAAAGTGGATAAAGGGAAAATATTTGCACTAGAACCGTTATCAACTAGTACCCTTGAGACAACAGAATCCTCGCACTTCACCGTGATATAAAGAGATCGGTTGTGTTATGTACCCTTCATAGGAAGTTCATCATCTGAGAAGGTGATCCTGTTTGCTTCGAAGATCTTATTAACAATCTTTTCCAAGTGGTTCACCGTGATCTTATCAGGAACATGGGTCTCATTTAAAACCTTCATCAGGGCTCTGCGGTGTTCATCTGAATGTATTAGCAAAGACAAAAGAGAGATCTGAGCTGGTGTTTTCCTTAACCGCTCCACAATGGAATAGTCTTGCACTTTCATCTTTTTCAGGAACTCTTCAGCCTCTTCTTCGGTGACCGGCTTCTTTACTGGGATTTGGCTATCCTTGAATGGCTTGATTTTCCTCAATTCCTCTAGGGTAAAACATCTCCTAGAACGAGTCAATCCTCTGGTTTCATTGACTTCTTCCTCTACTTCTTTCCCTTTATATATCACTATCACCTATTTGTAATTCCACGGGACAACCTTTGTGTCAACCATTGGCAACTGGGTTACTGGCTTAATAATAACAGGGGTAATACGAGCCCCTTCCACGACTATGACAGGCTTGCTCGGGATCCCTGGTACGACCACTTTTGGCTTTTTCCTGGCTCGCTCCAACATCATCCGGAGGCCCTTTCACAACCAATACAAGTGGCTTCACATTGAGCGTGCTTAGCTTCTCCGTCACCCCTTCGACTGTCCAAGGCATTGCTTTGCAGAATCTGGAGCCTTAACTGAATTACTTTCGCTAGCACGGATCATCATGATAGACTTGGAAAAATTCTTGGGCTCCTTATCCTTATGAACTATCTCAATCATATGTGTCTCTGCATGGGTCGGCAAAGGATTTTGGTTGATGTTTGGCACCTCTGGGATCTGGACAACAATTTGATTTGTATCAATAAGCTCTTGGATTGCCCTTTTCAAATGACAACACTTCTCTGTGTCGTTCCCTGGGGCATCAGAACAATATGCGTATATAAGGGAATAATCAAGGTTCCTTGGAGGTGAATTTGGTATCTTTGACTCAATCGGACTCAAGACGTCTAACTGCCTCAACCTTTTAAACAAACTGGTATAGGACTCTCCAAGAGGAGTGAAGGTTTCTTTCCGCTGCTGCCTCTCTTTTTTATAATCCGGCCTTGGTCGAAAGCTTGGACCAGTAGGGTTTCGGTATGGTTGTGGGGGTGGATAAGGATTTTGTGGAGTTGGAGCTCGCCATTACGGGTAAGGAGGGGGTTGAGCATATGACTGTGCGTGGTGAATATGATATTGGAGTGGTCTGACTGAATATTGAGGGTCTTATGGTGGGAAATAATGGTGGGATAAATTATATGGAGCTTGGGTGTAGGCTTGAGGTTGGGGTCAAGGTTGGGTGTACTGGTGAGGCGAACCCCTTGGGCCACGCCATGATCCAGAGACAACCATAGCGACATCATCTTTCTTCTTTTTGCCTAACAAGCTTCCGGTGCCACCTTGAATTGCCTGTGTGGTTGCTTTTATGGCGGAGTAGCTCATGATCTTGCTTGACTTGAGTCCCTCTTCCACCATTCCTCCCATCTTAACCACATCGTTGAAGGACTTACCAATGGCTGAGATCAAATGGCCAAAGTAAGTAGGCTCTAGGGCTTGAAAAAGTACTCGACCATCTCATCTGAAACCATATTCATTGGAGGATTGACCCGTGCAACTTGCTCTCTCCATCTGAAACCATATTTCCTAAAGCTTTCACTGGGCTTCTTCTCTACCTTGGTCAAAGATAGGCGATCCGGGACAATTTCTATGTTGTACTGAAAGTGCCGAGTGTCACGACCCAAACCGATGGGCCGCGACGGGCACCCGGTACCTTACTCAACCGAATACCAACGTAACGTATTTTTCGTATCATACTATCATAGGTAATTGAGCCGGAGAGGTTGTCGTGAGATAAGTAGAATAAAACATAAGGAAATACTCCATATAGGGTGACCCAACTTGATATACTGATTTATACATATGACGTACTGGCCTATAAGGCCATACCAGTATCCGTATACATGACATCTATCTACAAGCCTCTAAGAGTACATAAATATCATAAAGGTCGGGACAGATCCCCGCCATACCAAACAATACATATTCAAATCATACTGACCAAATAGGCAACTCCGGAGCAAGGGAGTGCACAAACACCTTCTGCTGAGCTGATAGCCTACTAGGAGAATTCTCAACCTGTCTATCGGGACCTGCGGGAATGAAACGCAGCGTCCCCAGGCAAAAGGGACGTCAATACAAATAAAGTACCGAGTATGTAAGGCATGACAGTAGTATATAAAATACATGAAAGAAACATGGAGTAAAGAACTCAACCTGAAATTCTGAATAGCTCATGAAAATTTATAATGTCATGCATGTGCGTATAAATGTCATACCATGCATAGGTATATGTGTTCATAACATCATCAAGCCTCTGAGGGCATCCCATCATATCATCTCAGCCACTGTGGGCGAATTCATCAACGTATACCAGCTGATCAGGTGGTGGTGCGTATATAACGCCATAACCTTTTCTCATATCACATATATATATAATATACGTATATACGTGTATATAACGCCATCTGGTTATGGGTCAATGTACATGTATAAATGAATGCAATGCATGAGAAGTACGTCAATAAAATCTTTTGGAATGTCATAAAACCACTATGCCTTGATTAATATCACGAAGTAAACTTTATCAACTTACGTATTTTCTAAGACCCATGAACAGATTATAGAATAATAGGACACATGGGGAATCAAGAACTTAAGCATCTCTAGCATTTTTATGAATAAAGTCATTTATGGAAGTTGTGTATTTTGCTCGTTTCGTTTGTATCATTTGGATCATGCCAAAAAGAAAGAAGGGATAGCCTTAATATACCTTAACTCTGTTGAGTCCTTAATACCTTCCAAGCAATTCTTCAAACAACTCAACTCAATCTACCATAGCATAAGGAGATTTAAAATCAGTGTTGAGTAAAGGCTAAGTTCACAATTTAAACTAGTAGCTCGTTTACATAAATTTGGGCAGCATCTCCCTTGTAACTAGGCCCTCCTCCAACACCATATACCAACAAAAACAAGAACACAACAATAACAACATGTAAGCATCATTTTCCAACCTTATCTTCATCACAATATACCACAAAACAGCCCACACACCCTAATCACTTCATACATAAAACGATAACCAAAGTAGTGTCAAACAACCTATAAAATGTAACGACGAACGACCAGCCCACCATTCCGTCATTATGTGGTATTTCTCCACACCATTCGTCCTCCAAAACTCCATTAAACAGTAACAAAATATACAGCCCAAAGGCAACATGAAACAGCCCACAAAACAGTCTACTACAAGTCAAATAACTCTAACTCACGACTTC
Source organism: Nicotiana tomentosiformis (assembly GCF_000390325.3). NCBI lineage: Eukaryota > Viridiplantae > Streptophyta > Magnoliopsida > Solanales > Solanaceae > Nicotiana > Nicotiana tomentosiformis. The sequence goes on along the minus strand of NC_090821.1, from coordinate 71,188,100 downwards.
CGATCACTGTTTGAGTTCTAACTATTAGAAAATGAATTTATCAACCTTCCTTGATATTTAAGCACTTAAATACAGAAAGTACATATTTTCTTAACTATGAAGTACCTTCCAAAACTCAAACTACAAAGAGAAAGAGAGGCAATATAGCGATACTTACGTCATAGGGATCGTTTTAATGTTAACGCTTCTTGATTCCATGCTCAGGATGATAATATTCTTTGAAACACTATTAGAGAGCTCAAAGACAGATTCTATGGTGTTCTATGTTCAGGTTCTATGTGAAAATGAAGAGAGAGACGAGTTAAGACAAATATATCAACTTTTGAAAAGTCAAAGAGGTGCTAGCTTGGCACCCTCTCATTCGCCCATCTTCCGACGCTTATAACATTTTATCCGGGTGTTGTATGAATGAACAGTTAAGAGCGTTGAAAATTACATTCCAAGACCTTAAATTTGTTATATAATATATCCCAAAAATACCTCATATAATACACGAAATATATTTCTCAAAAAGCTCTGTTACAAGGTAAATCCTTAGTCGGTGTTCCGCAACTTTAATCCGATTTTTCCCAAACTTCATATTTTCTATCCAAACATCATATATAGGCATATTGTGGCTTTAAAATTATTTAAATCATGATTAACAAGTCTCATATTTATTACGTCACCTAGAGACGCACAAGGTGTAACACCGAGCAAAGGCCTGAACCAAGTCGTCCCATGTGTACCACCGGCTAGCATCTTGACGGGTGTACCATTCTAAAGCCGCCCCACTCAGACTCTAAATGAAATACGCCATTAATAATTCATCTTTCCCACCGGCACCTCTCATCTTGCTGTAAAAGCCTCTCAAATGGGCCACGGGATCTCCATGTCCATCGTACAGGTCAAACTTGGGCATCTTGAACCTAGAGGGTAGTTGGATATCAGGGAATAAACATAAATCCTTGTAAGACACACTTACTTGGCTTCCTATCCCTTGCATGTGCTTCAAAGATTGCTCTAAACTCTTCACTTTCCTCAATATCTCATCTTGCTCCACGTTTTTAGACGGTTTCTCGGCTTCAACAAGTGGCTCAAAGTGAGGGGTGTAGGGACTATCACGCCCCTTTTTCTCGTGAAATCGGGTTTAGACATTGACAACTCTTTTAAAGGAAGGGTTATTCAAAAGAGACAGTCTCCACCTAATAGATTAAGGTGCGTTAGGGCACCTATTTGCAAATGACTCGGGTTTACTAGTTTGCATCACCAAAGATTGGGTAAGGGCTCAAATTACCTAGAGGAGAAGGTGTTAGGCACTCCTCGAGGTCCACAACGGTGGGTCCCGACCGAACTCGAATTATGTGAATTAGTCTAAGAGAAAAGAAACAGTTTGGACAAATAAAGAAATATTTTAACAGAAATGGGGGGTCCTAAGTTTTTTAGCCTAAAGGATCACCCCGTGCAACATAAATAATATTTCGTAACTCCCTCAAGATGGGGTGTTACTCATATTATTCAGCGAGTACAGACTATCATCTCCTGCTATCCGATTACTATCTTTAAGTTGTTTACTTAAAGCTCTATATTTAATTCTAAGTCGTGCCCTATGTGTGTACTACCGGTCCCATGCTTATGGTCCAGGAGGCATTTGGACCTCTATTTCAGGGTGGTTCTATACCTTAACTTAGGTTGCTCAAAAGAAAAAAAAACTAAGCGACAGACAAAAACAGTTAGGACTCTCAAATAGAAACAAGTATGGGCTCAAGTTAGCCTCCGCATTTAGACATCAAATGCACGCCAAACTGATTAGCATTGACAGATTTCATTAATTGCATAGTCCTATAGGCAGGATATCTATGTGATATTGAATGAACGAGCATGCAGTCATGTATAAAATCAGTTTCTTAATACGATTATTAGAACCTACATAAATTTGCCTACTGATTTTAGCATAATACGATTAAGCCTATCAGCATGGTATCTAGGTGTTTTATGCGATAGTAAATAGTGGCAAGTCATAGAAACAGACCCAGAATTATTTGTTTTAGCCCTATAAGCATGTTTTCCAGCGAGGATGAAAATACAATATTTGGAAACTCATGAATAAATAGGCAGAAATTAAATTGGTTCGAACCTATAGGCATGCTTTCCACAATTTGATCCAGTTTTAGATCCTATAGGCATGATTTCTATAATTTGATCAGAATAGTGTGCAAACAGAAATTTGCATACATATTGGATCATACCAGAACATAATTGAACCAAGCATTGAACCTATGGATATGGCTGCTAGCACATAATGACTGAACATAATAAAGTACCTATACGCATGATTTCTAACACATCATATATGATAACACATTGTTGGACCTATAGGCAGGATTTATACACATCTTATTGCAAATGTAAAATAGGAACACCTTCTCAATTTCACTAATTCTCCAGAATTATTATTACAAATAATTATTACAGACCAGAATTTAATAAATAAATTACAAAGTAAGTGTAACTATAGGGAACCTACAGCAGGCCCAAATACACCTGGGCAAGCCAGGCCTTCCACTCACAATAGCTCCAAAGCCCATGTTCATAGATACAAAGTAACCAGTTGTTGAGTGGTTCACTCATATATCAAGGCTAAACATACAGAACACAAATCCCTAGTATGTCAGAGTTCCCAAGGGCTTCAAGAACACAAGGCAGTATTCACACTAGAGAGATCAGAGGACAGAACCTAAGTAGCCTTGGCTTTCAACCGGCTAGGAGTAAGAATTTAGAAGGATCATGAGAGTAGAATGGGATTAGGGAATCCACTGAAGGACAAAATCACATATTGAGCATATATGAAAAAATAGTAGACATGCTTAATCCTAAGCAGACTTAATCAAGTTTTAGGAATTAAATAAATCACATGCTAACAAGGCAAGTTCATAAGCAGATTCATAGTGATAACAGAAGATCCAGATTAGACTAAGTATAGGAACTAGTGTCATAAGAAGGGATCCCATTAAATAGCAATAGGTCAGGACATATTAAAACTGATTAAGGCAGTTACTAAAGGTGTCATAATATAGTAAGAACAAAGTCAAACAGGCCACATTATAACAGGTTCAATAAACAGGCTTATAAATCTGTTAATGCATACATCTATACATGGTTAACCAGTCCACAGGAAAAGGTATGAGAGCATGTTTATAAACATGCTCATAACTGACTGAACTTTAAAAGATAGTCATCAATAAAATAGAGCTTAAGAAGAATTTCATTGATCAACTCAAAATAGGTTCAAACATGTCTCAAACTACAAGTAATAGCATTTAGGATAACATAGTCTAATTGAAATAACACGTTAAGCAAATAATCATAGTAAAATGGCAGGGGGTCTAGTAACTCACCAGTTGAGATGAAACATGGAAGAAAGGGATCCAATAGTATGGTAAATATCACCAGCAGAAGTAAGAAATTGGAGATTTCTGGCCTTGGCTTTCAGCCGGCCACGAATCAGAATACAAAATGAGATTATTCAAGAATGGAAGCACACAACTTTGTTATAGTAGTGAAAGATTTTCGAATTCAGAACTTCCAAGCCTATCATTTTTTTAAAGGGGAGTGCAGAGGGGTAAATAGTGCAGGGATTAGAATATAAACATGGAAAATAACTGGTTTAAATACCAAAAAGGGAAAGTACTTAAATCAGTAAAATTGAAATCCTAAATTTTAGGTAAAAATACACAAGATTGGCAGAAAATAAGGCAAAGAATCACATAATGCGTACAATGAACATAGACACGAAATTATTCACAAGAAGCACAGAGTAGAACCGAATTTTGTTCAAGTAAAAAAAAAGGTCTGAAACCCTAATTTAAGGCAAGTAAAAGGAATCAACAGAAATAGGCAGATTCACGCATAATAGAATAAATATAGATGAAATAATGCTAAAAATCAAGCTTGAACCAGTTTTGGTTCGAATCAAAAGAGAATTTGAAACCCTAACCGTAGGGAATCAGCAAGATACAAATGAATCAGGCTTACATTGTTCAAAATAACGCGTTTGGATTTAAGGTCGTCCAGATTCAAGAGGTAAAGATCGATTTGGACAGAATCAAAGATGGGGTACTTGCCATGTTTAGGCAAGTACCTAAGTTATTCCATAAAATAACACCAAATAAGGAAAATATCTCGAGATGGTAGGTGAATGGGGAAAGAATCCCATTAGGAACAGAATTTAGGGAGATTTTAGTGAGGCGGCTGGATTAGGGTTCATCAGAGGAGGGAAACCGAGGCGGCGGATTTGGGAAATGAGAGTTAGGGTTTGGGGGGGTGGAGATATAAGGAAAGGGAGGGATCGTTTGTGAGCCATTGATCATTTTTGATTAACGGTTGGGATTTGATTGGACTGAGTTGGGTTTAATTGAGTGGGTAAGGGTAATTGGTCTAGGGGTATTGGGCTTGGGGTAATTGGGTAGGTTTGGGTAGTTTCGGTCCGAAAATTTAATTAAAAATTGGGGCCAGATTTTAAATACCCAATTTATTAAATAAATAATTTATAAAGAAAATGAATAAATAACAAAAATATCATTTGTTCATAAAAATGATTAAAAAAAATTATTTAACACTATAAAAATATAAAAGGTTATTTTGTTTTGCATAAATAAAGTAATTATAAGCATGTATGGGCTATTATTGCAAAATGTGCAATTTAGCCTTAAAAAATGCAAACGTAATTATAACAAAATATACTAAAAATATTTAAAACCTAATATGGGTTTAAATGATAAGTTTAGATGATAAAACCATCATAAAATAATTTGCAAGGTAATTAATAGAAACTTATATATAATAAAATGCCGAAATAAATTGATTTAAAGCTTTTAAAAATTATAGAAAATTATGAAAAATACTTATATATGCTTGTAGATCAAATGATGATGCATGTGAACTATCTTAAAAGTATATATATATATATATATATATATATATATATATATATATATATATATATATATATATATATATATATATATATATATATATATATTTGGAAAATATGAGGGAAAAATTGAGTATCAACAGTTGCCCCTCTTTACCCGGGAAGGATGAAAGAGTTGTCGGATAAAGAAATGATGACCGATTTTGACCGAATGGGATGTTTTGAAAAATATATGCCGCACTCTGGTCTCTGAGCTGCCTACATATCCCTGGTTTTACAGGAATCAGGCCATGTGTAGTTCTGGATCCAACGGTGGAATAAACCGATGAAGTTGTTGTAAGAACAGACAAAATATTCTGGATAGGACAACTCGGGATTGAGAGCGGTTATGGATATTTGAGTGGGTATCATATGGGAATGGGTAACGGACGGTGATCGGTTATGTTTGAAATAATTTAAGGATATGAACGTTGAATGGAAACTGGAGCGAAGATTGTTCCCGTTAGGAGAACGATTGCTTCTTGATCACCTGCAAATTCAAAATACGATGCATGCATATAGATTATCGCATAAATTTAAACATGATGCAAATTCCCTTTAGACCATGGAGATCGTCTTTGGACGGTGAGGATGACGTCTTTAGATCATGACGTCTCGGGCCATGAATTATGTGGTAAAGGATTCGCAGGCCATGAAATGATGTTCTCGAGCTATGAAGATGGTGCCTCTGAACCATGATGCTTTTGAATAATGATGTGCAATATCGAAAGATCCTCAGGCCATGGCATGGTGTCTTCCGACTATGAGGATGATGCCTTCGGACTATGACACCTTCGAAAAATTTGGCTAAGTTTCAGCCCATGAGATGCAAAGATATGATGTTTGAGATAAGACAAGACAGAGCTTAGTCTTGTGTAAGGTCGGAGGTAGAGCTCAACCTCGAGAAAAGAGAATGATGCAAGGTTTTTGGAATAGAGCAACATTTGTGGTCACGCAAGGAGAGACAATGCTTAGTCTCGTGTGGGGGGAAGGCAGAGCTTAGCCTTATGCAGTTGAGGAGGCAGGGTTTAGCCTCATGCAAGATTGGAGACAATGCTTAGTCTCATGCAATAAGAAGGCAGAGCTTAGCCTTATGCAGTTGAGGAGGCAGGGCTTAGCCTCATGTAAGGTTTGAGACAGTGCTTAGTCTCATGCAATGGGAAGGCAGAGCTTAGCCTTATGCAGTTGAGGAGGCAAGGCTTAGCCTCATGCAAGATCTTGAGACAGTGCTTAGTCTCATACAATGGGAAGGCAGAGCTTAGCCTTATGCAGTTAAGGAGGCAAGGCTTAGCCTCATGCAAGATGGAGACAGTGCTTAGTCTCATGCAATGGGAAGAAAGATCTTAGCCTTATGCAGTTGAAGAGGCAGGGCTTAGCCTCATGAAAGATGAAGACAATGCTTAATCTCATGCAATGGGAAGGCAGAGCTTAGCCTTATGCAGTTGAGGAGGCAGGGATTAGCCTCATGCAAGATGGAGACAATGCTTAGTCTTATGCAAAGAAAGGCAGTGCTTAGCCTTATGCAATTACAGAGGCAATGCTTAGCCTCACACAAGAAGTGGAGATAGTGCTTAGTCTCATGCAAAGGAAGGGAGACAAGGCTTAGTCTCATGCAAAGGAAAGACAGTGCTTAGCCTTATGCAAAAAGGAAAGACAGTGCTTAGACTTATGCAATTACAGAGGCAATGCTTAGCCTCATGCAAGAAAGGGAGACAATGCTTAGTCTCATTCAAAGGAAGGGAGACAAGGCTTAGTCTCATGCAAAGGAAAGGCAGTGCTTAGCCTTATGAAAGAAAAGCGATGAGTGACAGTGAGAGAGTGAAGTATTTCTTAGCTGGATGTGTTTGCGTTTGGTAACTTGTCATTATGAAGATAGTGATTCTGAGGTGTGCCCGAATTTGAGAATATTTCTTGTTCCTGCATCCAAAGGATAGTCGTGAGTTTTACGGGGGAATGTTGGTTCCTGCCTCCGCCTGCTTGCTTTGCCTCGCTCTGCATCGAAATCCTGCTCGAGTTACCATGGGTAGCATTTGGCTGTTTCATAAAATAAAGCTTTCAAAAAAAATGTGCGTGCATATGATGAATGTAGTTAGTTAAAATACATTAGTATGCAATATCGGATAAATTAGATGAACTAATGACTATGACACTTTAGAGACATTGCTACTTCCTTAGAATTTTGAGGGTCCTCCTCAAAATTCTGCCCCAGTTTACTTAGGCAATTCTCTGACCGTTCTGTATATGATGACGTTGCCTGGACTTGCTCCGGAATTTTGAGGATCCTCCTCAAAATTCTTCCCCAATTTCTGATTGTGGGGAAAATGAGAATTTTATTGAATTGTGACCGAACCCATAGGGCTGCCTACATAACCCCTCTTAAACGGGAATCAGGTCAAGCGTAGTTCAGTTACATCAATTGCATAAATGTAAACAACTTTTAACATAGTATCTTTTGACTGCATTTGAGTTTATAGACTTTGGCCAAATCTCTCCATTTATTTCTGCGAGTATGAGTGCTCCTCCTATTAGTACTCTGTGGACCATATAGGGTCCTTGCCAGTTGGGTGAGAATTTTCCTTTGGCTTCATCCTGATGTGGAGAGATTCATTTCAGCACTAGCTGCCTCGGTGCGAACTGTCTAGGTTTGACCCTTTTGTTGAAAGATCTGGACATTCTGTTCTGATAAAGTTGACCACGACACACTGCATTCATTCTTTTCCCTTCAATGAGAGCTAATTGTCCATAGCGACTTATTACCCACGCTGCATCACTGAGTTCAGCTTCCTGTATAATTCTTAGGGGGGGAATTTCTACCTCGGCAGGAATGACGGCTTCAGTACCGTAGACCAATAGGTAAGGAGTTGCCCCGGTTGACATGCGGATTGTGGTCCGGTACCCCAATAAGGCAAATGGTAACCTCTCGTGCCATTGCTTGTGGTTGTCTACCATCTTCCTCAGTATTTTCTTGATATTCTTATTTGCAGCCTCCATGACTCTATTCATTTGAGGCCTGTATGCTGTGGAATTCTTGTGCTTGACTTTGAAGGTCTCACACATAACTTTCATTAGGTCACTATTGAGATTGGCGGCGTTGTCGGTGATGATGGACTCTGGAACCCTAAATCGGCAAACAATACGATCTCTAACAAAATATGCAACGACTTTCTTGGTTACAGCTTTGTAGGATGCAGCTTCGACCCACTTTGTGAAGTAGTCTATGGCCACTAAAATGAACCTGTGCCCGTTTGAAGCGGCGGGCTCGATTGGTCCAATGACGTCCATTCCCCAAGCGGCAAAAGGCCAAGGTGCACTCGTTGCATTGAGTTCATTTGGCGGCACCCGTATCATATCTGTGTGTATTTGGCACTGATGACATTTCTGGACATACCTGATGCAGTCTGTTTCCATAGTCATCCAAAAATATCCTCCCCTCAGTATTTTCTTGGCTAAAATGAAACCATCCATATGTGGTCCGCAAATTCCAGAGTGTATCTCTTCAAGCAGTTTGGAAGCTTCCTTGGCGTCAACGCACCGTAATAATCCTAAGTCTGGAGTCCTTTACATAATTCCTCCACTTTGGAAGAAATGGTTGGACAATCTTCAAAGCGTGCATTTTTTAGTATGGTTTGCATGCTCCGGGTACTCTCCTTTTGCCAAGTACTCCTTGATATCATGGAACCATGGATTCCCGTATGCTTCTTCTTCAACATGAGTGTAAGCTGGCTGATTATGAATCCTTACCGGAATGGGGTCAATGAAATTCTTATCCGGATGCTGTATCATGGAGGACAAAGTGGCCAATGCGTCTGCGAACTCATTCTGGATTCTCGGGACATGTCTAAACTCTATCTTCGTGAACCTCTTCATCATCTCTTGCACATGATATAGATATGGAAATATCTTGGTATTCTTTATAGCCCATTCTCCCTGCACCAGATGTACCAGCAGATCTGAATCGCCAATTACCAGTAATTCCTAGATATTCATGTCAACGGCTAAATTGAGCCCCAATATGCAACCCTCATATTCTGCCATATTATTGGTGCACGGAAATCGAATAATGTTGACCTGTTTCTGACACCAAAATGGCTCCAATACCCACTCCTTTGAAGTTTGCAGCTCCATCGATAAACATTCTCCACCCGTCGTAGGCTTCAGCGATATCTTCTCCTACGAATGATACTTCTTCATCAGGAAAATACGTTTTTAGTGGTTCGTATTCTCCTCCTACAGGATTTTTTGCAAGATGATCCGCTAACCGCCTTCTGAGTCACATAGACGATGTCGAATTCACTCAACAATATCTATTATTTTGCCAGCTTCCCTGTAGGCATGGGTTTCTGGAAGATGTACTTCAGAGGTTCCATCCTTGATATGAGATATGTGGTATAGGCACAGAAGTAGTGCCTCATTTTTTAGGCTATCCAGGTCAAAGCATAGTAGGTGCGTTCCAGCAAAGAATACCATGCTTCGTAGGGTGTGAACTTCTTACTCAGATAGTATATGGCCTGTTCTTTCCTTCCCGCCTCATCGTGTTGTCCAAATACACAACCTAATACCCCATCTAATACGGAGAGATAGAGTAGCAGTGGTCTACCAAGTTCTGGCGAGACCAGGACTGGCGGTGTGGACAAATATTCTTTGATTATGTCAAAAGCTTTCTGGCAGTCTTTAGTCCAATTGGTTGCGGCATCCTTCTTTAATATTTTGAAAATCGGCTCACAGATCACGGTTGATTGTGCTATGAAGCGGCTGATGTAATTAAGACATCCCAAGAAGCTCATCACGTCTTTCTTGTTCTTTGGAGGTGGCAAATCCTGGATTGCCTTGACCTTTGATGGGTCTAGCTCAATTCCTCGGTGGCTGATGATGAACCCTAATAACTTTCTTGCGGGGACCCCGAAGGCACATTTTGCGGGATTCAATTTCAAATTGTACCTCCGAAGCCGATCAATGAATTTCCTCAAGTCTGCTATGTGATCTGTACTCTTCTTGGATTTGATGATGACGTCATCCACATATACCTCTATTACTTTATGTATCATATAGTGGAAAATAGTTGTCATGGCCCTCATATAAGTGGCCCCAACATTCTTCAGACCAAATGACATCATTTTATAGTAGTACACCTCCCATGGTGTGATAAAAGTTGTCTTTTCGGCATCCTCTTCATCCATCCAGATCTGATGATATCCCGCGAACCAATCCACAAAGGATTGGAGTTCATACTTGGCGCAATTGTCGATCAATATATGTATGTTGGGTAACGGGAAATCATCTTTGGAACTTGCTCTGTTTAGGTCCCGATAATCGATGCATACTCTGACTTCCTATCCTTCTTTGGAACTGGCATGATGTTAGCCAACCAAGTTGGATATTCAACCACTCTGAGAACCTTAGCTTTGATCTGCTTGGTGACTTTTTCTTCTTTGATTTTCAAACTCATATCTGGCTTGAACTTTCTGAGCTTCTGCTTTACTAGTGGACACATTGGGTTGGTAGGTAGTTTATGAGCCACTATGGACGTGTTCAAACCGGTCATATCATCATAGGACCATGCAAAGATATCCTCATATTCCTTCAGGAAACAAGTGTATTGTTCTTTCTCTGATGGTGACAGGCGAATGCTTACATGTGTTTCCTTGACTATTTTGGAGTCTCCTAGATTAACTGTTTCAGTCTCATTCAAATTGGACTTAGGCTTGTTTTCAAAGTTTTCCACTTCTCTGACAATTTCCTCGGGCATTATATCCTCTTCCAGATCCTCTGAATCATTATCCTTATGTTGCGTTGTCTCATTACATGTCACAGTCGTAAGTTCATCGGGATAGGTAATAATATTGCAGAGAAAAAAAAATGTAAAGAATAATAATAAATACTAAAAACAACAATGCATTTAGATAAATCTTGAAAATTTGAAACAGGTACGGCTCGATGACCCGACCAATTATTTCAAAACAAAATATGCTTAAAACAAAATACTGAATTTGTTTTTAAAATGCTCGTAAAAATTGCTTTTAAAATAAATGATGCTAATTGCCAGGCTACCCAGGAACTCGATGGGCCCTTGATGGTGCATCAGTCCAGTTCTTGAGAACAGCTCCCTTCTCCACGGTCTGAATAATGAGGCCTTCCTCCTCCTCCTCCTCCTCCTCAACTATCGCACATCAATCCGTGTCTTCATTATCCAGAAACAGATTCCTTATACCAGCTAGAACTTCATCTTCTTCGGACTCCCATATCATGTCAGCTTGATGAAAAGACTGGCTCAAATGTGGTACTGGTTGCTCTAGAGGGTAATAAGGACCACGCCATGGTGGCGACCAATTCTGATACTCGTGCCAGGTGTATTCATACCCAAGCCCAAAAGTTGTGCCGTGACGCTTTAACTGTATTGGTTTGGTGATCCCTTGGAGATTCTTACCGAGACCTTTGCCAGGCTCATACCCCGTCCATGACAATATTCCTTCTATCTTACTGCTCCGCCATTTGTCCTTTTCAATTGTGTTGACGCGCTCGATGTGATGATATGTTTCTCCACCCAAATTCCTTCTATTCTCGATGACCGGAACAGTTTGACTAGTGTAAATGGGATTACTTCCGTCCCCATGGATGATCACTTCCTGATGGTTCCACTAAAACTTCACGACCAGATGTAAAGTAGAAGCTATGACCCCAACGGCATGTATCTAAGGTCGTCCCAATAATAGGTTGTAGGTAGAAGATATGTCCAACACTTGAATCTCAACATCAAAATAATTTGGGCCCATCTGTAGGCTGAGGTTGGTCTCCCCAATTGTGGCCCTTTGAGACCCATCAAATGCTTTCACATTCATACTTCCTGCTCGTATCTCATGCAGGCCTTTACCCAATCTTTTTAGAGTAGTTAGTGGACATATGTTAAGACTCGAACCCCCATCTATCAGGACTCTGGCAATGAACTTATCCTCAAATCGCACTGTGATATGCAGTGCCGTGTTGTGATTTAGTCCTTCTGGTGGTAGCTCGTCTTCATGAAAAGTGATCATGTGGCTTTCCAACACTTGTCCTACCATATTGGCCATATCTCCATTGGTAATGTTGTTGGGTACATAAGCCTCATTCAACACTTTCATCAACGCGTTCCTGTGTGCCTCAGAATTCTGCAGTAGTGATAGAATGGATATCTGAGCAGGTGTTTTGTTCAAATGATCAACCACATAATACTCCATTGCTTGCACCTTTCTCCAAAGATCATCCGGGCCAGTTTCATTGATGGGCTGCTTGGAAGCGGCTTCTTTAGTTGTTCCCCCCAAATGCTCGGGCGTGTAAACCCTACCAGTTCTGGTCATACCTTGTGTTGCACCAGTTTCTTCCATTTTCCCCCTTCCTTTCCTTCTTGCTTATGAAACATAATGCCATGGTATAACATTAGACTTATAAGACGGTGTAGGTGCTACCATAACAGTGAAGGGTGTTGTTATTTCAACCTCAAACGGAGTTGGTGCAGCTACCTCAACTTCGATTGGTGCCTGAGTTTGTTCCATGATAGGTGTGAGAGTGACTGGAGATGTTTCAAGATTATCCCCTTCTCTAATGAGTCCAATTGACCCCTCTGAGTCCCATTCTTCATCGGTCTCTATCATGTTTACCCCTCCGCCCCTGTGATCTGGGAGAGGATTGTTACAGACATTAGGTGTAGCCTCCTTTGCCTGTATGACTTTGGTGTCAATTCATGTCTGAATCTTATCCTTTAAAGTACGACACTCATCAATAGTATGACCTTTCATGCCTGAGTGATAGGCACATGTCTTATTTGGATTGACCCATTGAGAGAAATTTTCCATGGCGACAACGAGAGTGGGAGTGATATAACCGGCAACCTTCAGTCTCTCGTACAGTTGGTCTATAGGTTCAGTAATTGGGGTGTATTGTCTGGGTGGTCTGCGGTCGAAATTTGGTCTAGGTTTTTGGTAGTTTTGGAGGGCTAGTGGTGAATAGTAGTATGCAGGTTGGGTGTTATAGGTATGGTAAATGGTGGCAGGTTGTTGGTATCTGGGAGGTAAAGGATGATATGTGGGTGGAGATGTTTGGTATGTGAGAGGAGACTTCGGACCTTGGGCTACCATTACTGCACTTACTTCTTTCTTCCTGGAGATACCTCCTGACTGCAGGGCCTTATTTGTGGCTTGGAGTGCTTCAACATTTGTCACCATTCCGCTTTTGATCCCTTCTTCTATTCTCTCTCCCAACTTGATGATATCAGAAAATTTATGGTTCTCAATAACCATCAATCTTTCGTAGTATTGCGGATCCTAAGCTCTGACGAAGAACTTATTCATATGTTCTTCTTCCAGCGCTGGCCTTACTTTTGCAGCTTCAGACCTCCACCGAGTAGCATACTCGTGGAAAGTTTCCGTTGGCTTCTTCTTGAGATTTTGAATATAGAAAACGTCTGGTGCATTTTCTGTGTTAAACCTGAACCGATCCATGAAATCTGATGCCATGCTTACCTAATTAACCCATTTATTTGGGTTTTGACTGATGTACCAAGACAAGGCGTCTCCAGTGAGGCTTCTCATGAACAACTTCATGCGGATTCTTTCATCTCTGCCAACTCCTACAAGCTTGTCACAGTATGTTCTCAAGTGCACCTTCGGATCACCTGTTCCGTCGAACATTTTGAACTTGGGAGGTTTATAACCCTCTGGTAGTTCTATGTTGGGCTGAATACACAAATCTTCATAATTCAAACCCTCAACGCTTTTGCCCCCTTCGACATTTTGAACCCTGCCGGTAAGTTTCTTGAGTTCTTCTGCCATGTTCTTGATGAGCATGTCATTCTCGGCAGATTCAGGTATGTATAGGGTATGTTGTGGGGTATGGGGTAAGGTTTCCATATATATGGGATTATTTTGGTGGACTACGAGAATCTGGGCGTAATGGTGGTCATTGATTGAGTTTTGCGGGTCAGAAGTAGGCTGTGGTGCATTATGAGGAGTGTGGTATGTGGTAGTTGGTGGGTACTGGGTCGGATGATGATGATACTGTGGAGGAGTTGGTGCTGGTGGAGGATTAGGATTTTGGGGAGGCGTGGCGTATTGATGAGGTGCGGGAGGATTTTGCGGGTGCTGGTTTTGTGTGTTTTGAGGAGGTGTTGAGTTTTGGGCATTTTTTTGGTTGATGTCGGGGACATTCAGGGTAAGGGAAAGGTTTGCCAGGTTACGAACCTGCTCAAGTTCCCCTTGTAACTCCAGTATCTTTTACTCTAATCGCAAAACCAAGTCGTTCTGTGCCGGAGTACCCCAACCATCCGAAGTTTCAACATTCCCTGCATGTGTAGCATTGTCTTTCCTGATACCACTCAGATCATCCATCTTAGCCTTTTCTTTGTTCTTAGGATCACTTGGAGGAGGAGGAGGTGAAGGACCTCTAGATCTGGTATGATATGCCGATGATGCCAGTATGCACAAACCAACCTTAGGGGATGGGAATAAACAAAGAAAAGAAGAAAAACAAAAGGTAAACAAGTCAGTAAAGAGTATTAAAAGGATATTTACGATATTTAAACACGTATTGCGGAATTCGCGTCCTAATTTGGGGACCTCATCGTGCCCGAGGTAGGCCTAGCGACATATAGATTTGGAGAAAACTCAATGTCGATAACTGCATCATTTCATTAATATGATAAATAGACCAAATCTCTACTAAAACGACAATAATTATAAAGAGTCACTAGTGGCATTTGCCTTACTACAATCAAATTCTAAAATGAATCTAGAAAATATCCCCCCTAATCTACTTGGTCCCAGACGGACCTTCTCCAATCTTGGCCTTCTTAGCCCCGTTAATCAGATTCCCCAGGTCGCGCATGTCTAACAGCAGATACGCCCTTGCTAGATGTCCTCCCTCAATGCCCTCTGCGTTCTGACAATCCGAGACCCTTTTCCTCATCTTCCCCTCAAGTTCCATCAAACCCTGCTCCAAATACTCCAACCTTTCTATTGATTTAGTAGCGATTCCCCTCCATTCATTGATTGCTTCCATGTCCACTTTATGTTGTTCCAAATGCCTGGACTCAGATTCAATGACCCTTTTATGCAACCTCCTGTATTTGACTTGTACTTCAGCAGCGTCGTCTATGACCCTATTCCTCAAATCAACCCCTGGCTTGACCTCTCCTGCTATATCATCGACCAATCATGATGGGTAGAAGTACACATGGCCGGCATGATACCTGTCTGGCTCGATGGTATCTTTCTCCACAATAATCTTTTGATGCCACATGTGATGTGCCTCGCATTTGAACGGAATAGCGTTCCCTTGGAAGTCTGCTTTGTAATGAACCATTTTGGAAACTTGTGGTAGAACCTGTTTTCTCCCAGCTTGCCTCATGACTCTGATAGGAGCATAAGGATAGATTCCCCTTAATCCGATTAGCACTAGATGAGGAACATCTCTCGACCTGATGATGAATTTACTGCCAGGGAACCACTCGAACATCCAATGTACCTTGTCATCAGTCAAATTGCTAAAGAAATGTACCCAGCTCACTGCGTTTCCCGGTTGTGCAAACCTGTCTGGGATAAAAGTCATTCTTTTCGGATGGTGAAAAGCTATGTGGTTATTCCATGGTCGCCGCGAAAATTCTTGACGGTATTTCCCCTTTGAAGATGTTCCAACAGCCATATTTGCAGTAACAGATTGCACCCCTCAAAATGCCTATATCCTTTCTTGCAACAGTCCAAGGCTCGGTATATCTCTGCTACGATCATTGGGACAATAGTGCAAGTCTGCCTCTCAATTCCTTCCATTAGGGTCTTAGTAACTATAGCTAAGCTAGTGTGAATCATTTCTCCTTGTATTGGAAATACCAGCATCCCCAGAAACCAGACAATGAACACAAAAACCCGGCGATGAGTCCAACCTAGAGAGGTGATAGCAAATTCATCATGATAAAGATGGTAGGACTTGTTATGCCCATAACGCTCGTAAAGGAAGTCGAATAGTATGTAAGATTTCTTCAGATAGACTAACTCATCATTTTTCCTGAAACCCATCATTTTTAGAAAACCTCGAGACGTGCGATTTTTCGGTACCAACAGACCAGGGCTGTCCCAGGGAAGCCCAACAAAGCCTTCTATTTCCTCTAGAAGGGGAGTCATTTTTATATCACCAAAACGGAAGACGGCCCTCTTCTCATCCCAGAACATAGTAGAGGCCTCGATCAGTACATTGTTTGGCTGAATGGCCAACAAAGAAGGTAAATTTACAAGAACTCTTTTCACATGGTTTTTGTCACTCGACGAGAGATTTTTCCACCAATCTAGCAACAAAGGTGGGATACTTCGAACCATACCGAACCTGGGGACTTCGTGCCTCATTTATGCAAAATAAATAAAGTTAGCCCTTTCCCCCTCCGGGTTCGACCATTTACACATTAATGATTAGCATATCAGCATGTTTTCTCCAAATAATGCACATATCATGATCATACCCGTTGGGATTATGGAAACCCCGATGTGCTTTGAACAAGGTTTTCCTTAGAGAGTTATTACGCAGACAGCATTCTAACCTATACTAGGTTTAGACATGATGCATGCACAGTTAATATTAGAGTGGGGGTTTCTAGAAGAGTCTAGACCGATACTTTCAAGTGGACAACTTGAGAGGGGAAGGCATGGAACCGTCGATTGCACCGCTGATCGACTGGTTTTACCGCAAATAAGCCTTTTCAAGTTTTAAAAAGGGTAATATAGGAAGAGCGCGGACACTCATCAAGTGTCGCTATGGTATTAATTGCGCACGAGTGGAATATGATGTAGAGCATGCTTTATTCAAAGATAAAATAACACGTTGTCAAGTATTTTGCATGATAAAAGCGATAAATGCAGTATTTAATAAATGTAAAGATAGAAAATAAAGAAAACAAGGAAGAAGTTAGTTCGTATAAAATTGTAATAAAGCAATAAAAGGGTAAGGATCGGGAAAGTCATGATATGACAAAATTTAAAAAGTTAGAGCCATATTGTAACCAGATTAAGTGAAGAGTTGCATGTAAGTTCATATAAAAGGGGAAATAAGGAAGGGGGTGTGCATATCGCAATAAGAGGGAGAATGGGAGCGGGATGTTCAAGTATCAGCAAAATAATAAAGACACGCTTATCGGGAGAGACTAATTCATATACACCAAGTTCGCAATGGTAAGAGCCTAACTATATCCCCTGCAGAGTCGTCATTCTGTCGCGCCCTTTTTTCTCGCGAAATCGGATTTCGACATTGACAACTCTTTTAAAGGCAGAGTTATTCAAAAGAGAGAGTCATCACCTAACAGATTAAGGTGCGTTAGGGCACCTATTTACAAATGACTCGGGTTTACTAGTTTGCATCACCAAAGATCGGGTAAGGTCTTAAATTACCTCGAGGAGAAGGTGTTAGGCACTCCTCGAGGTCCACAACGGTGGGTCACGGCCAAACACGAATTATGTGAATTAGTCTAAGAGAAAGAAACAGTTTGGACAAATAAAGAAATATTTTAATAGGAATGGGGGGTCCTAAGTTTTTTAGCCTAAAGGATCACCCCGTGCAATATAAATAATATTTTGTAACTCCCTCAAGATGGGGTGTTACTCATATTATTCAGCGAGCACAGACTATCATCTCATGCTACCCGATTTCTATCTTTAAGTTGTTTACCTAAAGCTCTCTATTTAATTCTAAGTCGTGCCCTATGCGTGCACTACCCGTCCCATACCTATGGTCCAGGAGGCATTTGAACCTCTATTTCAGGGTGGTTCTATACCTTAACTTAGGCTGCTCAAAAGAAAAAAATACTAAGCGACAGACAAAAACAGTTAGGACTCTCAAATAGAAACAAGTATGGGCTCAAGTTAGCCTCCGCATTTAGACATCAAATGCACGCCAAACTGATTAGCATTGACATATTTCATTAATTGCAGAATCTTATAGGCAGGATATCTATGTGATATTGAATGAACGAGCAAGCAGTCATGTATAAAATCAGTTTCTTAATACGATTATTAGAACCTACATAAATTTGCCTACTGATTTTAGCATAATACGATTAAGCCTATTAGCATGATATCTAGGTGTTTTATGCGATAGTAAATAGTGGCAAGTCACAGAAACAGACCCAGAATTATTTGTTTTAGCCCTATAAGCATGTTTTCCAGCGAGGGTGAAAATACAGTATTTGGAAACTCATGAATAAACAGGCAGAAATTAAATTGGTATGAACCTATAAGCATGCTTTCTACAATTTGATCTAGTTTTAGATCCTATAGGCATGATTTCTATAATTTGATCAGAATAGTACGCAAACAGAAATTTGCAAACATATTGGATCATACCAGAACATAATTGAACCAAGCATTGAACCTATGGACATAACTGCTAGCACATAATGACTGAACATAATAAAGTACCTATAGGCATGATTTCTAACACATCACATATGATAACACATTGTTGGACCTATAAGCAGGATTTCTATCCATCTTATTGCAAATGTAAAATAGGAACCCATTCCCAATTTCACTAATACCCTAGAATTGTTATTACAAATAATTAGTACAGACCAGAATTTAATAAATAAATTACAAAGTAAGTGTAACTATAGGGAGCCTACAACAGGCCCAAATACACCTGAGCATACCAGGCCTTCCACTCGTAATAGCTCCAAAACCCATGTTTATAGATACAAAGTAACTAGTCGTTGAGTGATTCACTCATATATCAAGGCTAAATATACAGAACCCAAATCCCTAGTGTTTCAGAATTCCCAAAGGCTTCAAGAACCCAGGGTAGGGCTCACACTAGAGAGATCAGAGGACAGAACCTAAGTAGCCTTGGCTTTCAGCCGGCTAGGAGTAAGAATTCAGAAGGATCAGGGGAGTAGAATGGGATTAGGGAATCCACTGAAGGACGCAATCACATATTGAGCATATATGAATAAATATTAGACATGCTTAATCCTAAGTAGACTTAATCAAGTTTTAGGAATTAAATCAATCACGTGCTAACAAGGCAAGTTCATAAGCAGATTCATAGTGATAACAGAAGATCCAGATTAGACTAAGTGCAGGAACTAGTGTCATAAAAAGTGATCCCATTAACTAGCAATAGGTCAGGACATATTAAAACTGATTAAGGCAGTTACTAGAGGTGTCATAATATAGTAAGAACAAAGTCAAATAGTCCACATTATAACAGGTTCAACAAACATGCTTCTAAATTTGTTAATGCATACATCTATACTTGGTTAACCAGTCCACAGGAAAAGGTATGAGAGCATGTTTATAAACAGATTCATAACAGACTTAACTTTAAAATATAGTCATCAATAACATAAAGCTTAAGCAGAATTTCATTAATCAACTCAAAATAGGTTCAAACATGTCTCAAACTACAAGTAATAGCATTTAGGATAACATAGTCGAATTAAAATAACACGTTGAGCAAATAATTATAGTGAAATGGCAGGGGGTCTAATAACTCACCAGTTGAGATGAAATAGGGAAGAAAAGTATCCAACAATGTGGTAAATATCACTAGCAGAAGCAAGAAATTGGAGATTTCTGGCCTTGGCTTTCGATCCGGCCAGGAATCAGAATAAATAATGAGATTATTCAAGAATAAAAGCACACAACTTTGTTATAGTAGTGAAAGATTTTCGAACTCAGAACTTTCAAGTCTCTCTGTGTTTTTTAAAGGGGAGTGGGGAGGGGTTTAAATAGTGCAGGGATTAGAACATAAACATGAAAAATAACTGGTTTAAACACTAAAAGGGCAAGTACTTAAATCAGTAAAATTGAAACCCTAAATTTTAGGTAAAAATACACAAGATTGGCAGAAAATAAGGCAAAGAATCACATAATACGTACAATGAACATAGACAAGAAATTATTCACAAGAAGCATAGAGTAGAACCTGATTTGGTTCAAGTAAAAAAAAAGGTCTGAAACCCTAATTTAAGGCAAGTAACAGGAATCAACAGAAATAGGCAGATTCATGCGTAATAGAATGAATATAGACAAAATAATGCTAAAATTCAAGCTTGAACCAGTTTTGGTTCGAATCAAAAGAGAATATGAAACGCTAACCTTAGGGAATCAGCAAGATACGAATGAATCGGGCTTACATGATTCAAAATAACGCATTTGGACTTAAGGTCGTCCAAATTCAAGAGGTAAAGATCGATTTGGACAGAATCAAAGATGGGGTACTTGCCATGTTTAGGCAAGTACCTAAGTTATTGCATAAAATAGCACCAAATAAGGGAAATATCTCGAGATGGTAGATGAATGGGGAAAGAATCCCATTAGGAACAGGATTTGGGGGGATTTTAGTGAGGCGGCGGGACTAGGGTTCATCAGAGGAGGGAAACAGAGGCGGCGAATTTGGGAAATGAGGGTTAGGGTTTGGGGGTGGAGATATAAGGAAATGGAGGGATCGTTTGTGAGCCATTGATCATTTGTTATCAACGGCTATGATTTGAGCGGACTGGGTTGGGTTTAATTGAGTGGGTAAGGGTAATTGGACCAAAGGGGTATTGGGCTTGGGGCAGTTGGGTAGGTTTGGGTTGTTTAGGTCCGAAAATTTAATTGAAAATTGGGGCTAGATTTTAAATACCTAATTTATTAAATAAATAATTTATAAAAAAAATGAATAAATAACAAAAATATCATTTTTGCATAAAAATGATTAAAAACAATTATTTAACACTATAAAAATATAAAAGGTTATTTTCTTTTGCATAAATAAAGTAATTATAAGCATGTATGGGCTATTATTGCAAAATATGCAATTTAGCCTTTAAAAATGCAAACATAATTATAACAAATGTACTAACCATATTTAAAACCTAATATGGTTGTAAATGATAAGTTTTGATGATAAAACCATCATAAAATAATTTTTAAGGTAATTAATAGATATTTATATATAATAAAATGCCGAAATAAATTGATTTAAAGTTTTTAAAAATTATAGAAAATTATGAAAAACACTTATATATGCTTGTATATCAAATGATGATGCATGTGCACTATCTTGAAAGTATATATATATATATATATATATATATATATATATATATATATATATATATATATATATATATATATATATATATATATATATATATATAAAATATGAGAAAAAATTGGGTATCAACAAGGACAAGGATCCGGGACCTTGAAGGTTGGTTCTGGAGCATAATAGTGAGCATCTGGACCTTGGAATACGGGTTCACTAGAGGATCCGTGGAGGGTAGCTTGTGGGGGGACTACAAAAATAGGAGCCGATGTCTGGAGCAGGGTATGAGGTTGTTTTGGCTGGTGGAGCATGGAAAATTTGGGACGAGGTGCCAGGGTAGTTGTGGTAAGGGGTAAAGCCTGGTGTATGTTGAGGGGAAAGATCAGCGGTAATGGGAACTTGGGCTTGTGAAAGTGGTAGAATAGAAGCAGGGTTTTCTGTATATTTAGCATAGAATGAAGGTGGAGGATGTCCCCTGATCCAGGCCTGATACATTTTCGCCATTTGATGTTTTAACCTATGGACCTCCTCTTTCAATTCAGACTCTGATTCTACAATCTCCCTCGGCGGGTCAACAACACTTGTGTCCGATTCTTTGCTAGTCATGGCTGTCTTGCGCTTTGACCTGGTATTATATGGATGACTTGCTAGAATGCCGACAAACTAACCACCTAAACAAAACCTGGCTCAATGCATATCCAACAAACTTGTTAGTTTTGAGACGCTTCACAGATAGGAAATCGCACGTTGGGATGCAATGCACCTAAACAGTTAAACGCTTCTACCATGTGTTTGAACGGTTGCATGTTTCATCCCGGCCTTAACTAAACTTTTTTCGCTCCGTACCTCTTTTCTTTCATTTCTGCCTCCCTTTAATCACTCTTGATTTTCTCATTCTGTTTCTGCCGCTCTTTTATTTTTGGCACTCTCTTTTTCTCTTTTTGTTTTTTCCACTCTTTTCTTTCTTTTTCACTCACTTGCTTTTCTCTCTCCCCCTTTTTTTTTCATTTTCACTCAATTAGTTTTATGGCTATGATTGAATCTTATGGGGATTGCTTATGTATCATAACACCGCATGAATCAGATCATTACCTAGTTCAGGGATAAATACAGAATAAAAGAAAAGAAAATTTTGGGTTTTTCAATATTTCATTAAATAAAATCTTTTTGGATTTTTCTATTACAAAGACTTTGGAAATACCGACGATTAAACATACAGACTCAAAACAGAAAAACAAACAGACTTGGAAAAGGTAAACAGACTCGAAAAGGTAAAATACAAACTCAAAGCCAAAAATAAAAAAAATCAGTAATACATAAGAGCCTCCAATACTACTCCGGGGGCCCGCGGGACATCAATCGGTCTCGATGTGGGCCTGCGTGCAATCTCTTCTTGAAGGTACTCTAAATCAGCCATCACCTGACGGACAAAGGTCATCACAGAAGCAAAGAGCATGGACCTGGTCATATCTTCGCATTCATGGCACTTCATTGCGACATAATCAGCAATTTCTTTAATCCTCATTCTAATGACACCCTTTTCTTGGAGCAGGCATCCAATTTGCTGAGATCGGGCCTCCAACACCTGCGTGGCCATATGGTTTTGGTCTTGCAATTGTTGTATGTATCCTTCCAATCGGGAAATCAATATATAGCAATGCTCTCTTTTAGCTTTGAAATCCTTTGTCTGTTAGACCATTTTATTTTCTAGATTAGTCAGCTTTTTCCTTAAGATCGCGACCCCTCTATCATACTTTTGCTTTAATTGTTGAACATACCTTGCCCGTTCTTCTGCTTTTTTTGCCAGTTTTGCCCGAGCTTTTGCCAATTCTTCTTCAGCCTTTGTCAGATCAGCCCCATAATCACACACTTTTTGCCTAAGACTGCTTATGAATCTTTCATCATTTTCGCTTCTTCCCTGGTTTTCAGCGGCTATTTTCATCTTCTGAATCTGAACTCGGAGGGCTTCGTTTTCCCGAGCCAATCTCTTCTTTTCTCCTTCATCCACATCAGCCTGCAAACTACTATTAAATTTGATGTTTCTGAATTGATCTTGTAGTTTGCTTATGGTAGTCCGGTAGTCATTCTCTTTGGCTAACCAAGCCCATTGTTCCTGTGATGCTTCGACAAATTCTTAGATATAAGGCCTTTTAGTCGGCCTTTCAAATTCATCATTTGTCGCGACTCTCTTTCCATACCAAGCAAGATAACCAGGTAAAAACTCGCCCCTAGACAAATCGCGTACTCGGGTGTTTGCCCCCAAATACTGGCATTCGATCCAAATATGGCGAACCATTTCTTCAGAAAATTGAGCCTCGGAGCGGATTTCAACCATATGAGTACTAAGATCTTCATCTCTAGGAACTGTTTGGCATCTTCCAAGTTGTCTCAAAACCCGGTACGGGGCGTAGGGTTGGATGCTTCGAAGACCTATTAGAAGGAAGTAAGGACAAGTGGCGGGCATATAAACAATCTCATCAACGGGAAACCAACCCAGTGTCTACTCTATCTAATCGGCAGTTATAGAACGAAGGCGGGTAATCCAATCTTTGACCCCATCAGGCATTTCGAACCCTGTTACTCGTGTACCAAACTCTTCGATGCAATTTTTTCCCTTAGACCCGCAGTTCATGTATCGGGGACGGTGACAAAGGTGCTCGATCATCCACATTTGCAATAACAGATTGCACCCTTCAAAAAACCTGACTCTGGCCTTACAAGATGTGAGAGCTCGGAATATTTCTGATACGATCATGGGCGCGAGGGTACTCTTGACCTGGGTAGTCAAAACATGGACAACTTTGGCTACACGTAAATCAATGCGCCCGTCCTCCATCGGGAACACTAAAAGGCCTAAAAATGTCACCATGAAGGCAAAGCATCTATGCGTTTCCCACTTTGACCGATTTTCCTTACTGCAGAGTCCATTTTTTTGGTCGTCAAATCCCATAAGTGCCCGTACCGCTGGTAGAGAAAGTGAAAAGTGAAAGCTCCACATACTAGACTTTTAGTCTTGAGATGCTAGTATATTTTTAGTAGGTCTAGAAACTTATGGGGAGCAATGGTCCTTGGAGATATCAGATACTTGTGCCTTAATCCCTCCGTACTCCCGGCATAACCTGCAATTTCTTCCAAGGTAGGTATAAGCTCAAAATCTGAGAAATGCAAAACATTGTGAGCGGGATCCCAGAACGACACCAATGTCTCTATCAAATCCCTTCTAGGTTGAATTTTCAATAGTCCAGTGAGTGCCCCTAGGTATCGGTTGACCTTGTCTTGCCCTTGTTTGCCCAAGTCTTCCCACCACATGTGGAGTGCTAGTGGAATCTGATCCATAACCTTAACCGGTAAATTCTGAACAGTGCTCATTCTGCACATTTTTTAAATTAGGGTGACTGGGTTAAAACATGTGAGTTTTGTTTGAAAACTTATCAGAAAATATTATTTTTGTAAAATTCAATTTAAAACAAATCACGGCTACTTTTGCAGATACGACCCTTCAGCACTTCAGAAGGGAAGATTTTAGGGTTGTGTTTGCTAAGTAGCCAAGAACTAGAAAAAAGGACCATATGCGACTATTCTTGCAAAAACGGCCTTCCGGCGTCCGGTCGGGACATTTTTGGCTATTTGGACAAAAACGGCATCACCTAACTTATTTATGATAAAATGACTACATTTCATATTTTTGGTTATTTTTTGCAAAAAGTGGGGCTGGACCCGATGAAGGTTGCCTACGTATCCCACATCCGGTGAGAATCAAACCCGCGTAGTTCGGTAAGGTTTGACATAACAGGAAAATATGACTTATTTTGAAATAACTTTTGTTTTCCAAAATTTTGGTAGAGTTTCGGGATATTTTGAATACCGGGGTTTTCAGAAACGGATGGCTTTCTGTATCCTACCTCAATCTTGGTTTTTCTTGATTTTTCCTCCCTATTCTAAAAGCCAGTCAACATGCAAGCCGAAGCAAATAAATGCACAAGTAGCACGTAAAATGCACCAGGATGGTCTTTTTATTTTGGGTACCTTGTCCTAGATGGACCCAACCCCTGTGTTGTGTTTCCAAAGTCAAATGCACGTGATACAAACAAGCGTTCCTACTAGGGATCCGGCATGAGGCTATGTTATTCTAGGTTTAAAACCTAGGTGTATTGTTCTAGACCTGGCTTACCCGAGCGGACAAACTCGAGCTGGGGGGGGGGAAGGGGAGGGAGGCAGCGTACCGGTAACCAAAAGATCATCCGGCTTTGCAACTTGTCTGATCCTCGTTCTAAATTAGGGATATAACACTAACAGAAAAGAAGTCACGCCAGCGTGCACTTCCCAGAAGATTTAGAAGACTCAGAAAGAAGAAGGGTTTTGTAACAGTTTATATACAGTTTTAACAATATCAAAGCGGTAAAAGCGACATTTAGTACATTAGGACCAAACATGTAATATCAGACAATCATAAGAAAGCTAAGTATAACAGTTTTTCTAAGCTCGAATTCTGAACCCTGAACCAGAAGTTTTGGGTTCTTATCCCCAGCAGAGTCGCCAGAGCTATCACACCTCCTTTTTCCCAAGGGGATAGAGGAGTTTTTCCAATCAGAGTGACGTTAATCGAAATGAGATTATTTATTTAATCAGAGTCGCCACTTGGAATAATTTATGGTGTCCCAAGTCACCGATTTATTTTAAATCCCAAATCAAGAAAATTTGACTCTATTTAAAGTATGCGAAAATCAGAAGACCGAGTAAGGAATTCTGTTAACCTGGGAGAAGGCGTGAGGCACTCCCGAATTTTATGGTTTTAGCACGGTCGCTCAATTATTAATAATTGGCTTAATTGTCTGGTTTAATACATATTTGAAGCCTATTGTGTATTTTTAACTTTTAAACCGCTTTAATAGAATTTTAATTGCTTTTAGGATTTATGGAATTATTTCTTGAACAAGTTACGATGTCGTACACTTGTCCTTTTGGTACACATTGCAAACCACGCTACGTGAAATATACCCGTGATTTACATCATATATGTTTTAATTATTATTTGAAGTTATGGTCGAGTCATGTAAAACACACACTCGAATTGGAGATTACGTATCATGATTATGCCACGGGAACCGTACCCATAGTCACAATGATTTTATTTATCGCGCCTAAAGCAAACTACGATGTTTATGAATGGATTAATTTTTCCTAAAGTCTGAGGTTTGTTTGTAAAAGATCAAAAGGTTGTGAAATTAACGTGGATAAGGATAGATATTTTTTTAACATGGGGAACTAAAGGAAGTAATCCAAAACAGACTTCTTAGATTTTGAGTAAGGATTGAATTTGCAGAACAGTAGACGTGATCTTCCACTACTTAGGATCTAAAAATTAGCAAGCTTGGAAAGCTTCACTAAAATAGAAGAGGAAACTTAGTAGCCATGTTTTTAAAAGATTTAAACCAAAATTCAGCTTTCATGATTTGAACAATTTAGACGTAGCGGACGAATATATTCATGCATCTTGTTCACGATTAAAGGACTGACATGATAAATATTTTCCCATTCTTACTACAGACATGCCAAGAAAAAGTTTGGAAATTTAGCAATTAAATAGAAACTGTTAACAACAAAGTTTTAACCATAGCGATATAAGAACCATATTACTGGACTAAGTCATTACAATTGATTCCATGTCCGAAGCAGTAATAGTACATTGAACTAATTAACATGAATAAGGCACTCATGAATCAAGATATACTACTCAAGTGAAAAGGTTTCACCTAGTTACAAATTGGTACAAGAAAACTCATGAAATCAGAAGAAACAAAGCTATAACATTATAGCTAGTTAATCCTCCTGTTATTACAAAACAATTCCCAACCCAGTAACTTCTATGATGATGAAAGAGGAAGCCAACAAAAATAGATTCATTGATGGTTAAATCTGCTACTAAAGATCCTTCAGCACAAATGTATTTAGATAAAGTTCAAACCAACGTCATAGACTCACAAAGCAATAAACAGACTTTCCAAATCATTCAAATCTACCAATAACCTATATCTAAAATTTGAAGTTACACATGAATCAATGACTGAAAATTTCGAACCATGACTAAATGTACGGATATGTGCTAATTCTCTCACCGAACATCTTGATTAACGGATTTCACACCATTCTCCAAACCAAACCAGATTCATATAGTTTCCAATCAATTTACAACTATACAATTTGAAACCAAGAAAAGAACAGTCTTCAAATACATAAAAACAACAAATTTTCAAACTCAATAGAATCTATTCAACATGTTTTGGCATAAATAGTAAATCAATCTTCATAGATCCATGTAATTGCTAGCTTTTGTGTGTACCTTAGAGCAACAAAGATAAGTAAAAAAGAAAATAAATCTCTGAAAAACAAGGCAGAAGCAGCGGCAAGAAAAGAAGCAGCAGAAAACCAACAACACAACAACTTCAAACTCAAACCCAGAAATCCAGAAATTACTTAAAATCAGTATGAGATGAGAGTAGAAATGGAAAATAAAGAGTGAATTCTGTGTGTGTCTTCCTGTGAGTGAATATGCAGATCCTTTTTTTGTCCCTCAGAATGTGAGGAAGAATCCCTTTTAATAGAATATAAGAGTGTGCTTTGTATGAGAGAGAGGGAGTGTGAGAATATTCTGCCAACTTTCTAAAAATCAGGGAATTGACATCTTTTGTAACAGAAAAATGGGCAGCTGTCCCTTTCTAGAGTTTTCCTTATTTTCCACCCTTTTAATTTATGAAAATTCACTCTTTTAAATCCCAATTTGACCTAGTTCTTTTATTTTATTACACTTTAATCCTTTTCTAGAAGCTTCTTCTTAGGTCCGGGCCAAATTTCATGGCCAAGTGGTCCAAGACAGGCCCAGTCCAGCTTCAATAAGGAAAAACCCACAACAAATACCATATTTTGAATTTCAATTATAACCAAGGATTTTACTAAATACTTAACTTTTAATTAATCTAAATCAGTTTATTAGTTAAACTAATTAAGCATGCAATTAACAGCGAAGTTTAATTAACCAACTGAAAAGAAAAGAAAGGGAGAAAGAAAAAATAGAGCAAGAACAAATGAGAAAAAAGAATACTAATTTAAACCCTAAAGGAATGAATGAACGAAACAAACATGCCCGAGAATGAATTGTGATATAGCGCCGAATAAGCCACTGCTCTATTCCAACCGGCGAGCAACGGGAGTGATGAACTCTAGCCGCGAACGATGAATAGATCGGACTCCGGTAATTTCGAAATGGGTCGAAACTAACCTAAAACGATTGCTCTCATCAAGAGCACTTGATTCATGTGAGTCTCGAACCAAAACGAATAAAAATACCAAAGCAATTTGAAACAGGCCGGACTAGGGTTTTTCTAGAATTGTGGATCTAAAATTTGCTAATTTTGGTGGGGTTTCTGGTGAAATTGAACGGAGATATGAGATGAGGAGAATGTGATAGTTGTCTGGTAAAGTTTTAGGCATGTTTGGAGGCGAGCCACCGGCGATGATTTCTAGGGCGGCTAGGGTTCTGAGGGAGTGAGAGATGAGAGAGAAGAAATTTTGGGGGGGGGGGAGTGAGGGTCGGTTTTTAGGATTTGGGGGAGGGGTCTGTTTGGACAGATTTAAGGGAAAGGGTAGGGAGTTTGGCACCGTTAAATGATGAGGCGATCGACGATTGAGATTAAACGTTAATAAACGCTGCCGTTTAGTGGATAAACAGGGTCGTTTGGGTTAGTAACGGGGCTAGGCTAGGTAAAGGGGAATTGGGCCTGACGGATGGGAGGGGATTTTGAGCCACTGAGAGGCTTTTGGCCCAGTTTGAGATGAAGCTCTTTCTATTTTCTTTCCTTTCTTTTCTTGATTTTAAATCCTAATAAAATTAATTAAAAACCTAAATTAAGTCCTACATCAATCTAATTTGTAGAATTGAATTAATTATCTATTTTTAATATTAAAATAATTAATTTACTTAAACTAATTAAATAAAAATACTAATTTTAAAACTAAAAGCTAAATATGTAAAAATGACTATTTTTTTTGTTTAATAATGCAATTAACTCATGTAATTAAATTCTAAATACAATTAATACCTAAAATGCTATGCAATGAATACATTAGACATTTTTGGTATTTTTTCATAATTTTAAATATGCAACTAAATGCAAACAAATATTAACAAGAAATTCCTAAAAATTCTATAAGAATTAAAACAATTAGAAAACCTTATTTTTTGTGGATTTTGTAGGAATATATTTTAGTCGGGCAAAAATCACATGCTCACAGCTAATACGAGCCTCAACTCAATTTATTTAACACGTGTTGAACATGTGAATAATGTCATGATTCTTTGATTATGCAACTCTACGGAATTCTTTTAAGTCACAATTTGTATAGTGCACGCCCACACGCCCGTCACCTAGCATGTGCGTCACCTCCAAACAATTCATATAAAACGTAATTCAGGGATTCATACCCTCAAAACCAAGTTTAGAAGTGTGTTACTTACCTCAAATCGTGTAATTCTTTATTCCAATATGCCTTTGCCTCGCGAATCGGCTTTCGAATGCCTCGAATCTAGTCACAATTGACCTCAAATTTTGCACACAAATCATAAATGACATAACACATACCTATTCTAATTTTCAGAATCGGATTCCGACCCCGATATCAAAAAGTCAACTCCCCGGTCAAACTTCCAACTTAAATTTTTTATTTTTGCCATTTCAAGCCTAATTTAACTACGGACTTCCAAATAACTTTCCGGACACGTTCCTAAGTCCAAAATCACCATACGGAGCTATTGGAATCATCAAAATTCTATTTCGGGGTCGTTTACACATAAGTCAACATTCGATCAACCTTTTCAACTTAAGTTTTCATCCTTGAGACTAAGTGTCTCAATTCATTCCGAAACCTCACCGGACCCGAACCAATTACCCCGGCAAGTCACACAACAACTGTAAAGCATAAAATGAGCAATAAATAGAGGGAATATGGTTGTAATACTCAGAACAACCGACCAGATTATTACAGAGACTGTTATGAAAATGTTAGAATTGAATCAGACTCTACATAACCTTCTTCTCATAAGTCATTTATGTCATATAAATTAAAGATATGGTATGATTTAGAGGAATAACATTGCAATTTATACTGATTCTTTTTTTTTTTCAAAAAATAAATCCAACCACCTAGGCTTTCACCTCTGGTGGTGAGGTTTGGCATCAGAGGCGGACCTACGTTGCGAGTTCAGGGGTCACAGGACCCCGTTAGCCTCGGCAAATACTCTATATATATATATATACGGGACCCCGTTAGACTCGACAAATACTCTGTATATATATGTCATATATATCTGTACATATATAGATGGAACCCTTAAATAATTTGCTCGTGCCCCCAAACACAAAAGGGCTGACTAGCGAAGTGGTTGGCTGGAGCGCCTAATTTTCCTTCTTTGTTGAATGACATGGGTTCGA
Source organism: Nicotiana tomentosiformis (assembly GCF_000390325.3). NCBI lineage: Eukaryota > Viridiplantae > Streptophyta > Magnoliopsida > Solanales > Solanaceae > Nicotiana > Nicotiana tomentosiformis. The sequence goes on along the minus strand of NC_090821.1, from coordinate 71,157,629 downwards.
AACCGAGTTAAGCCATTCCTCCTCCTTCCTACTTTACTTTTGCCTTTTCTTCTCCTTTCTATTTTATACTTAATAGCAAATTACTTTATTTTTATAGTTATCTTTTTTTTAAATTAAATTATTGTTTAACACTAACACATAACAGTCAACTTCATTAATTTTTCTTTTTCAAATCCCTCCCTTAAATTAAAAGTCTCAAATTGTAATTTATCGCTCCACAAATAGAAAAATATAAATTCTTTTGCCACAACTTTCTTTAACAATTACTTGGACTCCAACGCGACAATAGCAATTAAGAGTTTGAAACACTTCTTCAGTTCATTGACTATTAACATACCCTTAATCTTGATTTCATGAGTAAGTTTTTGATATTTTAAAGTATGAACGCCCTTTTGATCATTGACCCCCTTTTTTAAATTAATAAACTAGAATTTTTAAAGTGTGAAAGATGCTTAATCAAAACCTTCTCTTCCCATAATACCGATTTTGCGAAGAAATCTCTCTCTGTCCGATGCTTTCTTTTTCTTTAGAACTTTTTGTTTATACTTAGATGATAAGTCATCATAATCATTAAGTTTTCAAAAAATTGAACGCCGAATTTTATGGCTAGTGATTAATATACAATGGTGCCCCCGTCGTGCTCAGATCCTGGGTCCGCCTCTGTTTGGCATTAGCATTTACCTTGTTTATTAATACTCAAAATAAAAAGTGCAGGTACAGGAGCGAAGCCTTACCTTACTGATCCTAATGGGAGTAGGACTTCATTTACTATTAGTTTGTTAATTTGATGCACCTCAAAAACACATATTAAATGTATTTTCCCTTTTTCTTTTTGGGTCCATTAATACTATAATGGAGATTTGGATGATTGTCTTATCCAAGTATAGTCCATATAAGGTGGTAGACAATACTGAAAACTATATGTACGAAAATGGCCATTCAAGATAAATCCCACTAAAAGTGCATTGTTACTATTGCTTATTATTTCTTTCCTATATACCACTATTTGACACCATCAACACAACATAACTAGCTTCACTAGGTTGCTCTGGTAGAATGATAAATATGGATTACACTTGTTCGCCACCTTATGGCAAAAACACTTTGCAATTTACCCAAAACAGTATGGAAAATGAATGGAACTTCTCTTATTGTACCAACATGCATGTTCTCCCTACAGAAAGAGAGGAGAGAGAGAGAGTTGACTTTTATTTTAAAAAGTTATTTAACTGAAATATACTTAACGTGTAAATAATTTTTTATATTATCATTATAATTTAACATGTCGCATTTAAATTGTTAGTATAATTTAACTTGTCATAACAGATTAATTACCTTATTTTTCAGGTAACTAATTTTACTTATAGCAGTTCATATAGTAATCTTATAGACGACCTCATCATATAAAAATTCGTTTACACTATATGTATATAGAAGTTAAACTATCACCAAAATTTATAGTATAATAATACCGATGGAAGTATTCTTCCACGCAATAAGAGTGGGTTTGATTTCCATTCGATCCCCCTTTCCCCTTCCCGTCCCCCGATCACCTAGTGTAAATAATGAGAAAAAGTATACGTCGTATACGTAGAAGATAAACTCATAAAATATACTTGCATTCAATACTTTTAGTTTATCTCGAAGATCCGTGTGATCTGTAGGTCAGGGGTTCGAGTCGTGAAATCAATCACTGATATTTACATCAGGGTAAGCTGCTTACATCACAACCCCTGAAGTACGGAATTTCCACGGATCCTATATGAGCACGGGATACTTCGTCTATTGTACTACCTTTTAAAGTTTATCTCGAAGATATACCAAAGTTCAAACAATAATACTAGTGATTTCAAAATCTATATGGTATAATTTCAGGGGTTTGACAATCCACATAATGACCCCTTTTTTATTCCTTGATATCTAAGGAACATTTATTGGGAATAGGGTCTACTGCCCCATTTCTTTCTTTCCCCACCCAACGCCTTACAGAACTCTCCACCTTCTTTCTTACCCACATTAAATTACTACTACTCTTATCTTTTAATGTTTATTCACAAGTCTAACATGTAAGCAAAGCTCCCTTTCTTTCCTAAAATTCAACTCTCCCTTCTTCTACTTTCTTAAGATATGTGTTTATACGTGTTTGTACATTAGACTTTCAAAGTTTCTCAATCTCCAAGAAGAAATATTTGATCCTTTTATTTCTCTCCTTATTTCTTTGATCCATGTTTCCTCTTGTGACTATTCTCTTTCAATATGGGCTTAAAGGTTCCTCATATAATATGTTTTATTCTTTGGCTCTCTCTACTCGTTCTCCTCTTTCAAGAATTCAAATTCTTGAAGACCAACCGCAAAAGCATAGCATACTCTCCATCTAATAATCACCCTTTGTTTACTCAAAGAAAAGCACTTATAGCAAGCAATTTTGACTTCACACCATTTGTCAAAAATCGTCACCACCACCACCACCACCGGAAACATTCCCCGGTCGATGTTCCCGAGCGGCCGGAGCCAGCCGGAAGTGAGATTGATCCACGATACGGTGTCGAAAAACGGCTCGTCCCGACCGGTCCAAACCCATTGCATCATTAGGGTTGGAGGAAAGTTTTATACAAAAAAATAACAAAAACCATCCCTATTGTTTTATTCTTGATCGATGAGCATGGTGTATGATCTAGTAAGTACCTTTGTTTTTTGTACATGTACTAATGAAAAAGCTTGATATATTACAACACGAGTAGCTTTTTTTAGTTATTTATTGTAGCTTTTTAAAGCATCTATGAGAATGTCATTATAATTAAACTTACATTGATGTATAAGTCTTGCTTGAACACTAATAAATTGCTTGAATTAAGTTTGGTGAATATTATTGTTGTTGTAATATGTGAGTTGTGAAAGAAATAAAGTTAAGGGAAGAAAATGAGTAGCTGTGACGGCACGGCAATGGAGGGTAAATATAGGGTACTTATTAGCTAACGCCATAATTATTAGTATGAAATTAATTGATGTTAGTTGGTCAGTATAGTTGAAGGCTAAAAATGCAAAGAAGTGTGGAATGCACGTGAGAAATTGGGTTATATCTAGCAAATTAATTAAAGCCACCATACCTAAAGCTATATCTCCAAATACAAACTTTTTTTTCTCCCTTTGTAATTTAACTTATTACTATGTGCTAATTTTTTTTTTCTTTGTTGGTATCGACTATTGATTCAATTAAATTTTTGTGTGTGTATATGGTTGTGTGTGTCATACGATACAAATACATGTGTGCTGTTAGAAAATAGCACATTCTAAACGAAAACATCACCACAAAAGGCTAATACTTTAGCGGCAGCGTGAGAACCTCCATATATAAGGTGTGGGTTCAATTATGTAATAGAAAACAATTCTAATTAAAAAGAAAACAATCTAAAACATTCTTTGCATTCTTAGTTAAATCATCAATTAGATAAGTACATTAATAAGTGTAGTGGTTTAGTTGTGAGCTATGTCCTTAAGAAAACGGAGTTGTGGTTTGGGGTTATGATTAAGTAGGGGCGTATATGGACCGGGTTGGTTCGATTTTTAATTATTAAAACCAAGCCAAACCAGCTATATCGGTTTGGATTGGTTCAATTTTGTCAGAGTTTTTGGATTTTTCGGGGTTTTTTGGATACATGAATAATATGTCAATCTTACTTTGTTAAGTTTTTGATAAGTAAATATATGTTTAATAAAAATCGAAAAAATTGACAAACATATGATCTATTAAAATATTATTATGGGAGAATTTTCTTAATTAGTAGCACATGATAGTTATTTTTTAGTTGTCTGACAATAATATTTCGTTGATGTACACTTTCAAGGTTAACCGAATTTAATAATTAAATATAAAAATCAATATGATACCTAAATAATGATATGTTCTATTTAATTTTCAATTATCGAAATACTACAAATTCAAAAAAAAAAAAAAATTTAATAGATCTTGACATATGAATATGGAAGAACAAAGAGATTGAAGCATTTCAATAATACTTGATAAGAAAGTGATCATACAACACATTATTTAAAGTTAATAAAAATAGAGTACTTCATATTTTATTAAATATTACATCCCATAAGAGAATCCCAAATTTTTTTAGATATTTTTTAAAGAAAATTCTATTTAAAGTCAATCGAAAATTATATATTTATATGTCGGTTTGGTTCGGGTTTCTTTACTCAATACCAAACAAAATTAAACCAAACTTCATCGGGATTTTTAATCGGTTTGATTTGACTTTTCGGTTTGGTGCGATTTTACTGTTCGGTTTGTACACCCTGCTATTAAGCCCCTACTATTAAGCAGTGGGTATCTATGAAATAAAAAATCATAATAAGATTTCTGAATCAAAAGGAGAAGAAAAAGGTAACATGATGAGAATTAATAGCTTGAGAACTAATGCATAAACCATCCATTGCAAAAATATATGCAATTATCGCTGAATCTACAAAAGTTAGAAAAGTGACATTGAAGTTTAGACATTTCACTTTTGAGCTAGTAATTTTTATTATTCTTGACTGTGATGTTTGTCTATAAGAATTTACTTTCCTTCTTGAAAATTATTAAATGATTAGCGGAAGGTAATATTATACTATAGTTGCTTTATGTTTTTGTATCACATGTTTGAAAATCTAATATAATTCTCATTAATTTTACTGTGAAACATCTCCATCATTGGTTAAAGCAAAAATAAAATAAAAAAGGACGATCGATTTTTAAAATGGTTTAGAATTTTAAAAGACCGAAAGGGAAATATTAGAAAAACTTAAAGAAGTTGATTTAGTTTTATTTGAGAGAGAAAAAAAAAGCAAATGAAATTTTTCTTAAAGTTAACCACAATATTAAAAGTCTGCCGCCCATAGTTGGTAACATAAAACCATGAAAAACATTTATTTACATTCAATATTTACGCCAAATTAAATAAGTTAACATATGAAATTATATTTTAGGCGAGAATATATCACATAACCGCGATTAACTGATAAAAAAAATCATATCACATCCAGTACACCCCCCCCCCCCCCCCCCGCGTGCTCCCTCATCCAATACTTTTACTTTTCCTGCTTTACACTACAAGCACACCTATATATATATATAAGTAATTTGTTTCAAAATATTTGATATTTTAGAACAAGAAGTCATTGATTCATTTTTTGTTGCAAATTTCTTCACCTACATATTGTTGTAATTAGTAGAATGTTAGTTAAGCTAACTATTTAAGAATAATTAAATGTGAAATTTGAGCTAGTGTCTCATTCACTACGTTAAGCGGAGCTTAACTACATGCCCGAATATATTGCAATGGCAAAAACTTTCTATTATTGAAGTTATGAATCTAATATTGAGAAATTTACGAATTTGTTTTGGTAAAGGATAATTGAGATAATAACACCGATGATTATGACTATTAAACATTTTTATAAAAACTTTAAAAATACGGACAATATTACTGGAAGAAGTAGTAAAAGGGTATGAAATTGTTGTTGTACCACAAGTGATGAATCAAGGAGTTACCCGATACACAAATTGCTCTTCTATTGGTGCAGATAGGATTATCCCTCCAACTACTTAGAAACAATGAAAAGAAAAGAAAAGAGTGTTTATAATATTCATATTATAAGCAAAATCAGAATTTGAATTTTATGGATTCTAAATTTACCATCAAATTTATAATTTATTTTAAATAATTGAGTTCACAATTAAATATTACTCCCTCTATTTTAATTTATGTGGCAACATTACGATTTGTGGAGTCTAAACCACGTCTTTCTTAAATATGTTATAAATATTTTGAAATATAAATTATCATGATTTATAGTACTTTGTATGTAGTTTAAAACGTAAATTTGATTTTCAAAAATTTGAAGAATTTACGTCTTAATTTCACAGTTAAAATTAAAAAAATTGACTCTTATACATCGAATTGTGCCACATAAAGTGAAACGAAGAAAGTAAGACATATATAATAAATTTTTTAATACAAATATAAAATTTAATCAAAAGTTACTTAATTCGTTCGAACAGTACCTAATACACTAACTCCACCCCTTATTCATCTCAATGGAGAGGGAAGTATAAGAAAGGGAATAATAAATTAAAAGAACAAAAAGGAAAATGATGTCTTCTGTCCCACCTTTCATCCTCATGATGGTTATGGTAGAAAGTTATTTAATTGACTCTTTAACCTTTTCATCGATGAAACTAAATTAAAGCAAAATGTCATTTTCTTAGTGGGTAGTTTGATATGATGATCGTTTGTTTTGCCCTCTTAGGTTAGACAAAGACCACTACTTACTGTTCATCTTCCCAAAAAAAAAAAAGACCTAACCTAACGATTGAAAAAGCAAATTATACTGTATAAAAGATTAAACTCTTTTGTAAGAAACTTTAACTTATATATACTGAAAGTTGTTTACCCGTAAAATGGTATAGTTGAATTTATACGTAATTTTTAGGCAAGTAAATTAATTCAATTCTGAAATTATAAAATAATTGAAAAATATGCAATACTTAGCCTAGAAATGAAAAATAACAGAAACAGTAATTCCAGGAGCAGGGCTTCCGGGCACAACAACGAAATCAAAGAGTAAGAAGATAAAGCTTTGAATTGATTATAGTATAAGTTTGCCACAAAATTCGTATTTTTTGAAATAATAACTGAGCTCACTATTTATAATTGCATCTAGGGAACAAAGGTCCTAGGATCATGCCATTATGAGGGCCATTGAAGAGTGTGTAACGGTGAACATAAATGATAAATCCTTTGTAACGGGCAATGTACTAAATGATATAGAATATTCTTTATTAAAAGCTACCGGGTGACATGCATCTATTGCGTCTTTATGAACGTCATTCCTTCCGGTGATAAATGGAACGGTTGTCTTCGGTTTTAACTATCATCTACCATCGGTTCCACGTGTCACTCTCTTATGCAGCCACTTAACATAGCATATTTTACCATATACAGATAGTCCCCTGCTTTCCGGTGACATAACTTTGTGTCACCGAAAAGTTGGTAGAAACATTCCTTTTGTCGGAAATTTCTCCAATCCCCTCTGAAAAGCTTCTGACGGTTGATTAGACGCACGTTTTTCCGCATTTAATGCCCCGAACATGCGTCATCCCACAATTTAGCATAACTTTTGCCGATTATTGAGGTAATAATGGCCACAAATTTAACTGCCTAAACCTGTACTTATACGCATCAATTTCCTGCATTCATACTCCATAATTCTCCAAACTCTCTTCATTCAACTTGTATTCTATTCTTCAACCTTTCTTTAACTCTCTTCGAACGAGAAAAGTTTTTTCCATAACATACAATGGCTTCTTCTTCAAAAAAATACCAGTTCCTCAAAGAACAAAAATAAAGCTGTGGACGCTGCTTCTCCAACAGTGAGCACTATCATACCTAGAAGTCTTGTCACAACAAAAGATTTCGAAGAGAAATTTCCTTCTGTTAGCTCTCGTACATATGCCGTTAGGAGATATCATTCTTCCATCCATCCTACCAGCATTCCTGCTGTGAAGGAAGATTGCCTTTGCCAGGATTTAAACATTATCGCTCCTGACTTGGCGGAGCAGGTAACCTTACCCAAGAAGGGTTTTACGTATGTCTCTACGTATCCCTTTACTTTAGGGACATTTTCTCTGAGTGGAGAGCTTGACTCCGGCATTGAAGAGTTTTGCCTCCACTACCAAGTGTGTTTGGCACAAGTAAGTCCCTCCGTGTGGAGGACGATTGCTTGCCTCCGGCGCCTGTGCTAGGAAACGGGGGAGGAGCTATCTTTAGCTCATGTGATTAACCTTTATTCTCCCAAGATCTTCCATGGGGGGTGATCAACTTCAGCAAGCGAGGCCATCATGCACTGCTATCCAGCATGGATGATGATAACGGACGTAGGTGTATGGATGGAACGATTTATTTCTGTTGCCACCAGTGACATTATTCCGGCTTCGTCACCTTCCTTCTCGGAGTTGTGGAACCGCACTCGTAAGTATACTATTTGTTTCTACTCTTGCTAAAGATCCTTTTCTCGTCATTATTAACTTTTCTTCCTTTACCTGCCTCAGTGACTCGGTGGGTTCCCCCTAGGGTTGAGGGCTTGGACCAATGGGTCCAGAAAATTTTGGATGTTACTACGCCCGAAACCCGCTCGTGGAAAGAGCTGTCCCTGAAATATGGGTGGAAGGCCAAAAATCATGGTAAGTTTAACTCATCATGTCTTTACCTTTTCTTATGAGAAAGTTATTTGATTCTGCTCTCCTGTTGAATATAGGTCTACCCCAGGGCTCAGTTGTCGTGCGTGAGGATGACATTTTGGCTGATCTTGCTGATGCGGTGAGGCTGCTGCAGAAAGCATTTTCAAAGACATGCGTCTCCGGGCCTGCTTCTGGTGCAAGTGCTTCTTCTCGAAGTCCACGGCCGAAGAACAACCAACCAAAAAGAAGGCGTTCCTCCGCGACCGGGTGAAAGAATAAGAGGGCAAAGAATGCTGTCTCCGAGTCATCTCCGGAAGTCGTGGTGATGATCCCTCTGTCCGGGCAGACCATAAATACTATGATGATTGACGATGATGGAGAAACTAGCGAGGATGAAGCTTCTCCACATAGAAGACGGCGACCTTCCTCAACTCAACAGACTGCTCAATCTGTTGAGTTAGTTACACCAACCGAGGACGATATCTCGGTGCTCTGGGGGAGTATGAAATGGTAGAAAATGCCAACTCCCGCTTTCGGATCCCAGTCGATGCACCCGGTATTGTGGGGTTGAGTACCGGGTCCCTGCCGTCTTCGGTTGATGAGCAACAAGCAACCAGCACAGCGTTTGTCGCAGATATTTCTCATCCTTCAACACCATCAGCTTTATCTCTATCTTCACTGACTCTTCCACCAGCAACTACTACTTCATCTCCACCGGCCGCATCTATCCGAGGAGAGGGAGTTCCTCTCCCCCAGTCCCCAGTTCATGGAAATTTGGGGCAAAATTATTCTCCCCCTCAGAAGATCCACAAACGAGGAGGAGCATTACTCTCTCGATCTCCACGGGATGCAATTTACTATCCCGGCCAGTGGAGCTTGCTAACTATCTAAAGTCTTTGGCTTCAGAAAAATATTGGGAAAAGATACAAGCTCTCTAGGGAGAGTACTTGTTGAACATCGCCTTGCACAATGCCGCAGCGGTACAGTCTTCTCTTCTTTTGTCATTTCTTCTATCTTTGACTGAAAAGTATTATGAGTTTGCCTTTCTTGTTTCATAGGTCAATTTCCTTGCTTCCGGGGATCTCCAGAGGTTGATTTGGGAAAACGAAGAACTTACCTCCGCATGGGATCAACTTTTGGCCGAGCGGGAGCAAACTGCTGCTTGCTTCTAGGAATTGGAAACCAAAGCTGCTGAGGCCGTTGCATTAGAGACTCGTTTGCAGAAAAGCGAGCAAGAAGTGGAAACCCTTAGCCAATAGATTGGCCCGAAGAGGATTCAATTTGATGAAGCCAAGGCCTAGTGGACTGAAGTCCATAGCATCGTTCTTGCTGCAACCGATTGCGAGGATGCCTCCGCTGTAAGATTGACCAACTTAGAGGCAGTCTTGAACTCCAAAACTAAAGAGCTTCCTGCTGCGGGGGTGAAACATGTCCAGTTGGAGGAGAAGCATAAGAAGACTATTGAGCATAATAGGGTTTTTAACTCAACCGTCTGTGACCTCGATGTTAGCCTCAAATCCGTTAGATCCGCCCGGGAATACCTTTCTACCGAGGTTACCCAACTTAAAGAAGAACTTAAGCACCGAGCAGCTTCCCTCGTTGTTGAGAAAACTTATGTTATGTACAACACGAGGAGAAAAACCTTGGAAGAGGCTAAAATGGGTATCTTTGACTTTGATGCCGAAATCGCTAAGGCCCGTGAGCTTGAATTAGTTGCTAAAAGGGGTCTCCCGGCAGAGCATGATGCTTCCGGTTCTACTAGTTCCGGTTCCAAAACTTCGGGAACTGAAGAGGAACCGAAAGGTGAAGATGCTGAAGTCCAAGCTGATGAGGGCCAAGATGTTGAGCCATCGGAGGATCTACCCACTTCACCTGGAGGCGCAGACACTTCTCTTCCTCCAGTTTTTGGAGATGCAACCGTTTAGCTTTTCCTTTGTTTTTTCAACTTTTGTATCTATGCCGCTTTGGCACGTTTATTGTGAATAAAGATATCTTTTGCTCAGGTATTGCATGAGTTTTTCTTTTGTTTAAACATTTATGCAAGTTTTAATCTTCGCATTCTGTTTTGCTCAAGTGTTCTGCGCAAGTTTTACTGTTTCCGTCTTATTATGTAAGGCCTTGGGTGTAGTTTCCCCCCGAAAGCATTTGGATTTCGAGAACAAGTTCTTCCGAAATCAACCCTTTATCATGAGGCTTTTTGTCATGACTTGAAATTTTCACCTTCGGGACCGTGATGGCGCCTAACATTTCACTTGCTAGGCAAGCCAACATTAGAATAATCTTAACCATTTTAAAATAAATTAAATTAAATGGAAGTCCATTACTAAAATAAAGTGCGGAAGACCATAACTACCAAAGCATCAAAATACATCCCCGAATATGGTATCACAAGTGCACGAGCTACTAGAATAATACAAATAAAGGTCTGAATAAAATTCAAGTTGTTTGAAAGATAATACACAACTAAGATAAGATAGAAGGGGACTTCAGAACTGCGGACGTTGTGCAGTTATACCTCAAGTCTCCTCTGGGTAGCTGAATCCGAGCAAGTCTATGGTACGCCACTGGGACCAACTCCAAAATTTGCACAAGAAGTGCAGAGTGTAGTATGAGTACAACCGACCCCATGTACTCCGTAAGTGTCGAGCCTAACCTCGACGAAGTAGTGACGAGGCTATGACAAGATACGTACGTAAACAACCTGCAAAAGCATATACAAATACGAAGCAACAATAACACAATAATTAACAATTATAAATTTGGGAGGTAACATGCGAAAGGGGATGATATAATAATTTCAGCAGGAGAAGTGTCACGTAGCAGCCAATTAATTCATCAACAATAAAATGAGCAGCTGATAATATGAAAATGGCACGGCACCACCCTTCGTGCTTTTACTCTCATTCTTTCCATAAATTGATAAATAAATAATAATAATTGGCACGACATCACCCTTCATGCTTTAACTCTCTTCTGGCACGGCATCACCTTTCGTGCTTTAACTCTCTTTGCAAATGGCACGACATCACCCTTCGTGCTTTTACACTCTTCCTTATCATGAAAATAATAATATAAATTCGGAAGAGTATTTAAATGCGGGGATATATACTTATCAATCAATTCAATACCAGAATACCGACCTCACCTTCCAAAATATTCAACAATAATTAAACTAGCAATAAACTCATGAAAAATAATCAAATAAACAATAATAACTTAATCAGGAATATCTTAATTAAATAGGCAATTATTCACAATAAATAAATTCCACCCGTATGCTTTGACTCAACCACAATGCATAAGTACTCATCACCTCACATATACATTGTACTCGCACATTAAATCACGTAGCAAATAGACAAATAAGTCTTACTCCCTCAAGTAAAGGTTAACCACGACACTTACCTCGATTTGCAACCAAATTCAAGATTTCAATAAACCCTTGCCTCGCGGATTGGTGTCTGAAAGCTTCAAATCTAGTCACAAATAATTCAATATACTCAACACGAATAGTAGGAATTAATTCCATATGAAATTACTAATTTTTCGAATTAAAATTCGAAATTCATCTAAAATATATAAAACAGTGGGGCCCACGTCTCGAATCTAGAAAAACTTATGAAATTCGAACACCCGTTCCGAGACGAGTTCAACCATACAAAAATTATCAAATTCCGATGTCAAATGAACCTTCAAATCATAAATTTTTGTTTTTCGAAAGTTTTACAAAAACTCCAATTTCTTCCATCTAAATCCGAAATAAACAATGAATATAAACATGGATTTGTGAAATATTGTCACAACCAAAAATTCCCACTTTCAGACTGTGATGGCGCCTAACATTTCACTTGCTAGGCAAGCCAACGTTAGAATAATATTAACCAATTTTTAAATTATTAATAATCCAAAAACAAATGCGGAAGCAAGTTTGAAATATAGTGAATAATCCATAAAAACATCAGTGTCTAAATACCATCCCAGAATTGGTGTCACAAGTGCACGAACTTCTAGAATAAATACAAATAAGGTCTGAATAAAATAAAGCTGTCTGAAAATAATCACACAGCTAAAGTAAAATAGACGGGGACTCCAGAACTGCGGACACCATGCAGCTATACCTCAAGTCTCCTCTGATAGCTAAAATCTGAGCATGTCTACGGTACGCCGCTGGGACCAACTCCAAAATATGTACAAGAAGTGCAAAGTGTAGTATCAGTACAACCGACCCCATGTATTGGTAAGTGCTGAGCCTAACCTCGACGAAGTAGTAACGGGGCTAAGGCGTGTCACTTACATTACCTGTACGCAATATTAGTAATAGCAACAATAATAGAAATAAATCAGGTAACTCATTTATAATAATTGAAGCCAACACATCAGTCATAACCAATTATCACTTCCATCAATTCTATTGCAACGTGCAACCCGCTCTCACAATATATTCACATTCAATTCTGTTACAGCGTACAACCCGCTCTCACAATATATTCATTTTTAATCAAGTCTGTTGCGGCGTGCAACCCGATCCCCCAATATATATTTATGTATGTCGACTTTTAAATAAGTCTGTTACAGCGTGCAACCCGATCCTCCAATATATTCATTATAATCAATCCTGTTGCGGCGTGCAACCCGCTCCTCCAACATATTCATTTACTAATTCTTATAGAAGAAATTTTCCCAATAAATGTAACAATTAATATAAAATTATAAGACAACATGCATACAATAATTATGGTTTAATTATGAAGCAAACAATGACAAATAGCAAATTATTATTGAAATCAGGGAGCAAATAAGCAGTTTAATATTTAATATGCTAAATGTCAAATTACAATTAAGGCACATAATTCAAATGGCATGTAACAATTAATGCAGGAATTTAAGAATTTATATTTGCAAAGAATAAGTGAGAAATAATTATTATAATAATTAATTTATGATTAAAAATAATTTATGATTTTTTAAGTAAGCAGGCAAACAATTAATTTGACGACGTATAGATACTCGTCACCTCGCCTATACGTCGTTTACATGCAATTCACATAACAAACAATTTAAGGGTTCTATTCTCTCAAGTCAAGGTTAACCCCGACACTTACCTCGCTTTGCAAATTTCCAATCAATTATTCAACCACAACTTTTTCTTTTAAATTTGCCTCCGAAAGCTTCAAATCTATTCACAAACAATTCAATACTAATCATAGGAATTAATTTCATATGAATTTACAAAATTTCCGGATAAAAATCTAAAATTTATTAAAATATTCGGCAGTGGGACCCACATCTCAAATCCCAGAAAAACTCATGAAATCCGAACACCCGTTCCGATACGAGTTCAACCATACCAAATTTGTTCAATTCCGATATCAAATGGACCTTCAAATCTTTATTTTTCGTTTTTGGAAAGTTTTACAAAAATTCCAATTTCTTCCATCTAAATCCGAGATAAATGATGAATATAGACATGGATTTGTGAAATACAATCACTACATGATAAAGAACACTTACCCAGTTCTAAGTCGTGAAAATCCCCCTTAAAATCACCAAAATCCGAGACTTAAAACTCAAAAATGAGTAAAAATAGCTAAGACCCGATTTTATGTATTCTGTCCAGCATTTTCGCATTTACGGGCTATATTTTCACACCTGCGGTCTCGCATTTGCGAGACAAAGCTCGCATTTGCGAAGTAGGGCTGCCAGGCGAGGTTCCGCACCTACGGACAAAATGTCGCACCTGCGTCGTCCGCTTCTGCGCTAAAGGGCCGCACCTGCAAAGACCGCATCTGCGATGGAAGTCTCGCATCTGCGAGCTCGCACCTGCGGTCAAAATTGCGCAGGTGCGATTACACCAGAACTCAAAATTTTAGATTTTGCTTAAGTCCAATTCTTGTTCTGATTTTGATCTGTTTCACTCTCGAGGTACTCGGGATCCCGCTCGAATATACCAACAAGTCCCGTACCATAATACGAACTGACTCGGGGTCTAAAATCATGTCAAACAATACTGAAACTACAATTCACACCCCGATTCAAACTTTGAGTTTTAAACTTTCAATTTGCAAATCTCGTGCCAAAACATATTAAATGAATCCGGAATGACTTCAAATTTGGCACACAAGTCATAAATGACATAATAGAGCTGTTCAAATTTTCAGAATCAGATTCCGACTCCGATATCAAAAAGTCAACCCCGTGGTCAAACTTGAAACATTTAGCTTTTAAATTGCTAGTTCCGTTAAATGGTCATAACTTGAGCTAGGGACCTCCAAAGTAAATTTCGGGCATATGCCCAAGTCCCAAATCACGATACGGAGTTACCGAAACTAACAAAACACTGATCCGGGTCCGTTTGCTAAAAATATTGACTAAGGTCAACTCACGTGAATTTTAAAGCTCTATTTCCCATTTTAATCCATTTTTCACATAAAAACTTTCCGAAAAATTGTACGGACTGCGCACGCAAGTCGAGAAATGATAAATGGTGCTTTTCAAAGTCTTAGAACATAGAATTACATATTAAATTTAAAGATGACATTTTGGGTCATCACATTCTCCACCTCTAAAACAAATGTTCGTCCTCGAACGGAGTTAGAAAAAGTACCTGAGCTGGAGAAAAGGTGTGGATATTTACTCCGCATGTCCGACTCGGACTCCCAGGTAGATGCCTCTATCGACTGACCTCTCCATTGCACCCGAACTGAAGGATAACTCTTTGACCTCAACTGTCGGACCTGCCGGGCTAGAATAGCCACCGGCTCCTCCTCGTAAGTCAAATCTTTGTCCAATTGGACTGAGTTGAAATCTAACACATGGGATGGATCACCATGATATTTTCGAAGCATAGACACATTGAACACCGGATGAACCGCTGATAAACTAGGTGGTAATGTAAGCCTGTAGGCTACTTCACCTACCCTTTCAAGAATTTCAAAGGGTCCGATAAACCTAGGGCTCAACTTGCCCTTCTTTCCGAACCTCATTACACCTTTCATAGGTGAAATCCGAAGCAATATTCGTTCTCCAACCATGAATGCAGTGTCACAAACTTTACGGTCGGCATAACTCTTTTGCCTAGACTGAGCTGTGTGAAGTCGATCCTGAATAATCTTGACCTTATCCAAGGCATCCTGTACCAAATCAGTACCCAACAACCGAGCCTCTCTCGGTTCAAACCAACCAACTGGCGATCGGCATCGCCTTCCGTATAATGCCTCATATGGAGCCATCTGAATTCTCGACTGGTAGCTATTATTATAAGCAAACTCCGCAAGTGGCAAGAAATGATCCCAAGAACCTCCAAAGTCTATAACACAAGCGCGGAGCATATCTTCCAATATCTGAATAGTGCGCTCTGAATGTCCGTCTATCTGTGGATGAAATGCTGTACTCAACTCCACCCGCGTGCCTAACTCATGCTGTACAGCCCTCCAGAAATGTGAGGTAAACTGCGTACCTCGATCTGAAATAATAGACACGGGCACACCGTGAAGGTGTACAATCTCACGAACGTAAATTTCAGCTAACCTCTCTGAAGAATAGGCAACTGCCACTGGAATGAAATGTGCTGACTTGGTCAACCTGTCCACAATGACCCAAACTGCGTCAAATTTTCTTTGAGTCCGTGGGAGCCCAACAACAAAATCCATAGTGATATGCTCCCACTTCCACTCAGGAATTTCTAACTTTTGAAGCAAACCACCAGGTCCCTGATGCTCGTACTTAACTTGCTGACAATTCAGACACCGAGCTACATGTGTAACTATATCCTTTTTCATTCTCCTCCACCAATAATGTTGCCGCAAATCTTGATACTTTTTAGCGGTACCTGGATGAATAGAATACCTGGAACTGTGTGCTTCTTCAAGAATTAATTCACGAAGCCCATCCACATTAGGCACACAAATACGGCCCTGCATTTGCAGAACCCTATCTTCCCCCACAGCAACCTGTTTGGAATCACTGTGCCGCACCGTGTCCTTAAGGACAAGTAAGTGAGGATCATCATACTGCCTCTCTCTGATGCGCTCATATAAAGAAGACCGAGCGACTGTACAAGCTAGAACCCGACTGGGTTCTGAAACATCTAACCTCACGAACTGATTAGCCAAAGTCTGAACATCTGCAGCTAATGGCCTCTCACCAACCGGAATATATGCAAGACTGCCCATACTCACAGCCTTTCTACTCAAAGCATCGGCCACCACATTGGCCTTTCCGGGGTGATACAAAATGGTGATATCATAGTCTTTCAACAACTCCAACCATCTTCTCTGCCTCAAATTAAGATCTTTTTGTTTGAACAGATACTGAAGGCTACGATGATCAGTAAATACCTCACACGAGACATCGTAGAAGTAATGCCTCCAAATCTTCAGCGCATGAACAATGGCTGCCAATTCTAGGTCATGAACAGGATAATTCTTCTCGTGAACTTTTAACTGACGCGACGCATATGCAATTACCTTACCATCTTGCATTAATATTGCACCAAGCCCAATGTGAGATACGCCACAATATACCGTATACGATCCTGAAACTGTGGGTAATACCAACACTGGCGGCGTAGTAAAAACGGTCTTGAGCTTCTAAAAGCTCAACTCACACTCGTCTGACTATCTGAATGGGACACCCTTCTGGGTTAGTCTGGTCAAGGTGCTTGCTATAGATGAAAACCCTTCCACGAACCGACGACAATAACCTGGTAAACCCAGGAAACTCCGGATCTCTGTAATCGAAGTAGGTCTAGGCCAATTCTGAATAGCCTCAATCTTCTTAGGATCCACCTTTATGCCTTCTGCCGATACAACATGTCCCAAAAAGGCAACTGAGTCTAACCAAAACTCGCATTTTGAAAATTTGGCGTATAACTGATTATTCTTCAAGGTGTGAAGCACACTTTGAAGATGCTGCTCATGCTCCTCTCGACTGCTGGAGTAAATCAAGATATCATCAATGAATACAACCACAAAAGAATCCAAATAAGGCTTGAACACCCGATTCATCGAATCCATAAATGTTGCTGGAGCATTTGTCAACCCAAATGACATCACTAGGAACTCATAATGCCCTTACCGAGTCCGAAAAGCTATCTTAGGGACATCAGACGCCCTAATCTTTAACTGATGGTAACCAGATCTCAAATCAATCTTCAAAAATACCTTGGCACCCTGAAGCTGATCAAATAAGTCATCAATTGTTGGCAGCGGATATTTGTTTTTGATAGTGGCCTTGTTCAACTGCCGATAATCTATACACATCCGCATCGTGCCATCTTTCTTCTTTACAAATAATACTATTGCACCCCAGGGCGAGACACTCGGTCTAATGAATCCCTAATCAAGCAAGGCTTGTAACTGCTCTTTCAATTCTTTCAACTCTGGCGGGGCCATACGGTATGGTGAAATAGAAATGGGCTGAGTGTCCGGAGCCAAATCAATATAGAAGTCAATATCTCTGTCGGGTGGCATCCCAACAGATTTGCAGGAAATACTTCGGAAAATTCACGAACAACTGGTACTGAGTACATAGAATGGACATCCGCACTGGGATCGCGAATATAAGCCAAATAGGCTAGACACCCTTTCTCTACCATACGCCGAGCTTTCATATAAGAAATAACCCTGCTGGCAGAATGGCCGGGAGTTCCTTTCCACTCTAACCGAGGTAACCCCTGAATAGCTAGGGTCACTGTCTTGGCATGGCAGTCCAATATAGCATGATAAGGAGACAACTAATCCATACCCAAGATGACATCGAAATCTACCATATCAAGAAGTAGAAGATCCACACTAGTTTCAAGATTACCAATAGTAACCACACACGAATGGTAGACATGATCTACTACAACAGAGTCTCCCACCGATGTCGATACATACACAGAAGCAC
This sequence comes from Nicotiana tomentosiformis, assembly GCF_000390325.3. Classification (NCBI taxonomy): domain Eukaryota; kingdom Viridiplantae; phylum Streptophyta; class Magnoliopsida; order Solanales; family Solanaceae; genus Nicotiana; species Nicotiana tomentosiformis. Next base: position 71,139,514 of record NC_090821.1, on the reverse strand, counting down.
TCAGAGAATCACAAGGCACAATCAAACATGAAGCAAAATAGGAGGACATATAGGAATAAGTAGATCCTGGATCAAATAGAACTGAAGCATCTCTATGGTAAACTGGAATAATACCTATGATCACAGCATCAGATGACTCGGCCTCAGGCCTAGCTGGAAAAGCATAAAATCGGGGCTGGGCCCTACCACTCTGAACTGCATCTCTGGGACGGCCTCTAACTGGCTGGCCTCCACCTCTAACGGTTTGACCTCCACCTCTAATGGCCGGACCTCCACCTCTAACTGCATGACCCCTACCTCTAGCTGGCTGGGCAAGGGGTGAAGTAACCGGTGCCGGTATGATGGCACGAGAATCTTGCCGAGATCTGTTACTCGCCAATCTAGGGCAATACCTCCTGATGTGACCAATGTTCCTACACTCATAACACCCATCCTGATGCCGTGGCTGCTGAAGCTGAAGCTTACCCAGATGGGCCGGATAACCACTGTAGTAACTCTGGAGTGGTGGTGCACTGATAGGAGCTGAATGTGCACTGAATACTGGCTGCCCAGAGTAAGGCATAATAGGACCGTGACTCCCTGAAGCACCGGGAGCTACATGAAGTGCTAAATGAAATAGTTTGGGAGGATGACCCCAACCAAAATTACCCCTGCCTCCAGACAAGGCACCACTGTAATCACCAAACTGACGAGGCCTCTTATCGGACCTCTGCCCTCTTTCCTGTGCAAGAACCATCTCGATCCTCCTTGCGACATTAGCAGCCGCCTGAAAAGAAATCTCACTTCCGGTCTCCTTGGCCATCTGAAGTCTGATATGGTGAGTGAGTCCCTCAATGTACCTCCTCACTCTCTCTCCTTTTGTAGGTAGTTAAAGGAGAGCATGGTGGGCCAAATCCACCAAACGGGACTCATATTGAGTAACAATCATACTGCCCTGCTGTAGACGCTCGAATTGCTTGCGGAATTCCTCTCTCAGTGTGATAGGGAGGAACTTCTCCAGAAATAGCTGAGAGAACTGCTCCCAAGTAAGTGCAGGCGATCCGACTGGTCAGGTCAATGTGTAATCTCTCTAACACCTCTTGGCGGAACCCGTCATCTGGAATACAGCAAAATCAACTCCATTGGTCTCAACTATACCCATGTTTCGCAGCACCTCATGGCAGCGTTCAAGATAATTTTGTGGGTCCTCGTAAGGTGTACCACTTAAGTGAACTGGAAAGAGCTTAGTGAACTTATCCAGTCTCAATAAGGCTTCAAAAGACATGGCGGTCCTATCACCGGTCTGTGCCGCAACAACTGGCTGAACTACCCCAACTGGCGGGGCTGCTGGAGCCTGATTCTGGGGAGCCATCTGCTCCGGGGCAGGAGTAGTGGGAGTTTGTGCTCCTCCCCTAGATTGTGAGACGGCTGGTGCCACTGGAAATGTACCATTCTGGGCCACACCCTCCATAAGACTCACCAATCGGACTAGAGCGTCCTGAAGCACTAGAGTGGCTATGAATCCTTTCGGAACCTGAACCGGTCCAACTGGTACATTCTGAACTGGGACCTCCTCCTAAAGGTCTATCTGAGGTTCTTCAACAGGTGCAGCTGCTCGAGCTCTGGAATAGGCTCTACCCCGGCCTCTGCCTCGGCCTCTAACACGACCTCGACCTCGACCTCTACCCCTAGCCATAGTTGCCACCGGGGGTTCTGGTCCATGTCCATCGGTAGAGGTATTACGCGTTCTCACCATCTGCGAGAGAATAAAAGTAGAATGGTTCAATCATCGATGATAGAATAAAATCGCACGAAAGAATAAGAAAGAAGTGATATTGCTCCTAAACTTCATAGCCTCTCAGAGATAAGTACAGACGTCTCCATACCGATCCTTCAGACTCTACTAAGCTTGCTTGTAACTTGTGAGACCTATCTAACCTAGTGCTCTGATACCAACTGTCACGACCCGAAATTCCCACCTTCGGACCTTGATGGCGCCTAACATTTCACTTGCTAGGAAAGCCAATGTTAGAATAATATTAACCAATTTTTAAACAATTTTTAAATTATTAATAATCCAAGAACAAATGCGGAAGCAGGTTTGAAATATAGTGAATAATCCATAAAAATAACGGTGTCTAAATACCATCCCAAAATTGGTGTCACAAGTGCACGAGCTTCTAGAATAAATACAAATAAGGTCTGAATAAAATAAAGCTGTCTGAAAATAATCATACAGCTAAAGTAAAATAGACGGGGACTCTAGAACTGCGGACGCCTTGCAACTATACCTCAAGTCTCCTCTTGTAGCTGAAATCCGAGCAAGTCTACGGTACGCCGCTGGGACCAACTCCAAAATCTGCACAAGAAGTGTAGAGTGTAGTATCAGTACAACCGACCCCATGTACTGGTAAGTGCTGAGCCTAACCTCGACGAAGTAGTGATGAGGCTAAGGCGGGTCACTTACATTACCTGTATGCAATATTAGTAATAGTAACAATAATAGAAATAAATCAGGTAACTCATTTATAATAATTAAAGCCAACACATCAGTCATAACCAATTATCACTTCCATCAATTCTGTTGCAGCGTGCAACCCGCTCTCACAATATATTCACATTCAATTCTGTTGCAGCGTGCAACCCACTCTCACAATATATTCATTTTTAATCAAGTCTGTTGCGGCGTGCAACCCGATCCCCCAATATATATTTATGTATGTCGACTTTTAAATAAGTCTATTGCAGCGTACAACCCGATCCTCCAATATGGACTTTTAATAAGTCTGTTGCGGCGTGCAACCCGATCCTCCAATATATTCATTATAATCAATCCTGTTGCGGCGTGCAACCCGCTCCTCCAACATATTCATTTACCAATTCTTATAGAAGAAATTTTTTCAATAAATGTAACAATTAATATAAAATTATAAGACAACATGCATACAATAATTATGGTTTAATTATGAAGCAAACAATGACAAATAGCAAATTATTATTGAAATCAGGAAGCAAATAGGCAGTTTAATATTTAATATGCTAAATGTCAAATTACAATTAAGGCACATAATTCAAATGACATGTAACAATTAATGCAGGAATTCAAGAATTTATATTTGCAAAGAATAAGTGAGAAATAATTATTATAATAATTAATTTATGATTAAAAATAATTTATGATTTTTCAAGTAAGCAGGCAAACAATTAATTTGACGACGTATAGACACTCGTCACCTCGCCTATACGTCGTTTACATGCAATTCACATAACAAACAATTTAAGGGTTCTATTCTCTCAAGTCAAGGTTAACCCCGACACTTACCTCGCTTTGAAAATTTCCAATCAATTATTCAACCACAAATTTTTCTTTTAAATTTGCCTCCGAAAGCTTCAAATCTATTCACAAACAATTCAATACTAATCATAGGAATTAATTTCATATGAATTGACAAATTTTCCGGATAAAAATCCAAAATTCATTAAAATATTCGGCAGTGGGACCCACATCTCAAATCCCAGAAAAACTCATAAAATCCGAACACCCGTTCCGATACGAGTTCAACCATACCAAATTTGTCCAATTCCGATATCAAATGGACCTTCAAATCTTAATTTTTGGTTTTTGGAATGTTTTACAAAAATTCCAATTTCTTCCATTTAAATCCGAGATAAATGATGAATATAGACATGGATTTGTGAAATACAATCACTTTATGATAAAGAACACTTACCCAGTTCTAAGTCGTGAAAATTCCCCTTGTAATCGGCTAAATCCGTGACTTAAAACTCAAAAATGAGTAAAAATGGCTAAGACCCGATTTTATGTATTCTTTCCAACATTTCCGCATTTGTGGGCTATATTTTCGCACCTACGGTCTCGCATTTGCAAGACAAAGCTCGCATTTGTGAAGTAGGGTTGCCAGGCGAGGTTCCGCACCTGCGGACAAAATGTCGCACCTGCGACGTCCGCTTCTGCGCAAAAGGACCGAAGCTGCGTACACCGCATCTGCGATGGAAGTCACACTTCTCCGAGTTCGCACCTGCGGTCAAAATTCTGCAGGTGCGATTACACCAGAACTCAAAATTTTAGATTTTGCTTAAGTCCAATTCTTCTTCCGATTTTGATCTGTTTCACTCTCGGGGTACTCGGGACCCCGCTCGAATATACCAACAAGTCCCGTAACATAATACGAACTGACTCGGGGTCTAAAATCACGTCAAACAATACTGAAATTACAATTCACACCCCAATTCGAATTTTGAGTTTTAAACTTTCAATTTGCAAATCTCGTGCCAAAAACATATTAAATGAATCCGGAATGACTTCAAATTTGGCACACAAGTCATAAGTGACATAACGGAGCTGTTCAAATTTCCAGAATCAGATTCCGGCTCCGATATAAAAAAGTCAACCCCGTGGTCAAACTTGGAACATTTAGCCTTTAAAGTGCTAGTTCCGTTAAATGGTCATAACTTGAGCTAGGGACCTCCAAATTAAATTTCGGGCATACGCCCAAGTCCCAAATCATGATACGGAGTTACCGAAACTGACAAAACATCGATCCGGGTCCATTTGCTAAAAATATTGACTAAGGTCAACTCACTTGAATTTTAAAGCTCTATTTTCCATTTTAATCTATTTTTCACATAAAAACTTTTCCGAAAATTATACGGACTGCGCACGCAAGTCGAGGAATGATAAATGGTGCTTTTTAAAGTCTTAGAACACAGAATTATATAGTACATTTAAAGATGACATTTTGGATCATCACAAATATAAACACTTTCTGGTATAGAATACTTACCCAAGTCGAAGTCGTGAAAAACCCCTTTAGAATCGTCCAAATCCGAGACTCAAAACTCAAAAATGAGTAAAAATAACTAACTCCCGATTTTTAAGTATTCTGTCTAGCATTTTTGCATCTGCGGACATATTTTCGCATTTGTGACCTCGCATTTGCGAGAAAAATCTCGTATTTGCGAAGTGAGGCTGCCAGGGGAAATTCCGCATCTGCGGACATAATGTCACACCTGCGACGTTGCAGAAGCGTGCGCATTTGCGCCTCATTCCTCTGCAGAAGCGACGCAACTAGCCAGTGTCCAGGTCACAGAAGCGACTAACTTCTCGCAGAAGCGGTTGCGCACCTGCGGTCACCATTGCGCATGTGTGATTACACCAGGTTCTGCCAAGAACCAACTGCTTTCAACATGCACTAAACGATCCAAATTTCATCCGAAACTCACCCGAGACTATTGGGACCTCGTTCAAATATTCCAAAAAGTTCTGTAACAGAATACGGACTTACTCGGGTCTCAAATCACGTCAAATAACGTCGAAACAATTCACACCTCTATTCAAACTTATTAGTTTTAAACTTTTCAATTTACAAAACTCGTGCTAAAACATATTAAACGAATCCGGAATGACTTCAAATTTGGCGCACAAGTTATAAATGATATAACAGAACTATTCTAACTTTTGGAATCGAAATTTGAGCCCGATATCAATACAAGTCAATTTGTGGTTAAACTTTGAAAGTGTATAAGCTTTCAAACTTTTAATTTTCAACAAATGGTTATAACTCAAGCCAGGGACCTCCAAATTAAATTCCGGGCATACGGCCAAGTCCCAAATTATGATACGGATCTACCGAAACTGTCAAAACACAGATCTGGATCAGTTTGCTCAAAACATTGACCGAAGTCAACTCAAATGAGTTTTGAAGCACTATTTTATATTTTAATCAATTTTTCATGTAAAAACTTTCCAAAAAATTTACAGACTACACACGCAAGTCGAGGAAAGTTGAATGGTGCTATTTTAGATTTAAGAACACAAAAATAATTATTAAATTTAAAGATGACCTATCGGGTCATCACAGTTTTTATAAGAGAGGGCCCTCTTATGTTTATGATGCTCTTGAAGAGGACGTCTCCTGTTTATTACGGCACTAAAATTTGAAGTACTTGTTTAACTTTCAAATGATAAAATCAATTCATCGATCAGACAAGCAACAAGATGGAAAATAAAAGGACTTTACTTTATTCATTCCTTTTTTCAAAAAGTACATAAGCATTCGCTATGTTAAAAAGAAATTGCCATTTCTTGAGGCTAACTTTTACAACTTGTTTCTTACGGGACTGACAACACAGTCCCCGATCCCGATGATACAACTATGTTCCTGGTTTTCGTGTTTCGATTGACGTGGGAGTCATTGTTGTCGTATCCTCATATCATCCCCCCCCCAGTGTTCAAATGCGAATGATGCGAATTGGAACACTAAAGTATTGCACCTTCGAGGACCCCACTAATGAATTACTAGACAATCTTTATCTCGGTAACAAACTTTGCTTCCCCTTAGGAATTTATGCTATCGAGCATAAAGACTATCTAACAATCTTCTAGTGGTTTGCACTTGTGAATGGTCGGGTAACCTTTGCTTGATAGCAAACTCACTTTCACGATGGGAATTTTGCTATCGAGCCAAATATTATCTAACCGTCCCGGAGTGATTCTTCGCTTGTGTTCCTTGTTATCAAAGGTCTTATTGCAGCTGTTGAAACTTTCTTTGTAGTATGCTTTCTGTTAGTGTCTCGTTAAAAACCTTGCCAGAAAAACCCAATTGGGACAAAAACTGGATGAAGGGGAAAAGAGTGCAGCACATACTTTCAGTACAGGTGATGTTTGTCAGCAATAATATCTCTTGAGGTATGCCACATTGTAGTTCCTTGGCAACTTTTGTCTATCCTGATTCTCCAACTCGTATGAACCTTTTCTGGTGACAACTGAAATCCGGTAGGGGCCTTCCCAGGTTGGACCTAGCTTCACTGCATTGAGTGCCTGGGTGTTTTGAGTTACTTTCCTTAGAACCAAGTCTCCCACTTTGAAATAACAGAGGTTGACTCTTCGATTATAATATCTTTCCATTCTCTGCTTTAAGGCTGCCATTCTTATATGTGTCACGTCCCTGCGCTCATCGAGTAGCTCTAAGTTGACTAACATCACTTCGTTGTTCATTTTTTCACTTGCCTCTAAATATTTCAATGTAGTCTCTCCTACTTCTACCGGGATTAAGGCTTCTGCTCCGTACACAAGGGAAAAAAAGGTTTCTCCTATGCTCAATTTGGCCGTTGTTCGGTATGCCCATAGCACTCCCGGCAATTCCTCTTGCCATTTACCTTTAGCCGCTTCTAACCTCTTCTTGAGATTTTGTATAATCACTTTGTTCGTTGATTTCTCTTGGCCATTTGTGCTCGGATGATAGGGTAAAGATGTGATTCTCTTGATTTTCAAATCTTCAAGGAACTTTTTGATCTTTGCGCCTACAAATTGTGGCCCGTTATCGCATGCTATCGCTTTTGGTATTTCAAATCTGCAAATTATGTTCTCCCATAAGAAATACACCACTTCACGTTCTCCTATCTTCTGATAAGGAACTGCATCAACCCATTTAGAAAAATAGTCAGTTAAAATTAAAAGAAACCTTTCCTTACAAAGGGTCGGTGGTAGTGGTCCGACGATATTCATCCCCCACTTCATGAACGACCACAAAGATAGAACTGAATGTAATAATTCTGCTGGTTCATGTACCAACGGTGCGTAGCGTTGGCACTTATCGCATTATTTCACGAAAGCTTTGGCATCTTGTCCCATTCGGGGCCAATAATATTCCGCCCTTACCAGTTTTAGCACTAAGGAATCGACGCCCGAATGGTTTCCACATATCCCTTTGTGTACTTCTCGCATAACATAATTAGCTTCGGACGCTCCCAAGCATCGGGCCAACGGGCCTTGGAAAGATTTCCTGTACAGTTGGCCTCTGTTGAATCTATATCGTGCTTAATCCTAGAAAATCGACCAACCTTGGTCGGTAACTAATAAAAAAAATTAAGCTACAAAATACCGACCAATGTTGGTCGGTTAATGCACATTGAATTCCCAGAAATTCAACATTACCGACCATCTTTAATCGGTAAGTTGACTGCCTTGTCCAGATTACCGACCAATGTTGGTGTCACGACGCAAAATCCACTAAAGGCTGTGATGGCGCCTGACACTGCCGTCAGGCAAGCCAACAGTGATCGATCAACTTATTTACTCATTTTAGTATTTGGAAGTCATAATTTTCATTAATTAAATAGTATGAAATAGAATTTACAGGGTAAAATGATAATAATTACGTGCACTACCATACCAATCACCCAGAAGAAGCCCCCAAAACCCGATGTCACAAGTGCATGAGCATCAATTAGGAAATATAATAAAATACAACATCTGTCTGGAATACAAATTTGATAGGAGAATATAAATAACTCTGATGGAGACTCTTCATGCTGCGGATCGTAACATGGAATGCATCTCACGGTAAAACTCCCGCAATGGCTGCGCCTTTGCACCCAAAAGACCACCAGACATATATGTACCTGCACAATACGTGCAGCAAGTGCAACATGAGTACGTAAGTCAACGCGTACCCAGTAAGTATCTAGCCTAACCTCAGAGAAGTAGTGACGAGGGGTCAACATCGACACTTACTAGTGGTAAAATAAATCATGTACATTGAGAAGTAAATAGATGTGAGGCGGGGTAAATAAACGAAATAAACAAGTATAAATACGTAGTATAATCCTCCTCTCCCCAATAAACTCAAGCTCTCAATTAGCAGTTACCTGCTCAACCGGAGCACACACACATATATATATATATATATATATATATATATATATGTGTGTGTGTGTATATATATATATAATGGACATCACCATATAGGCCGTCACAATCCAAATCAGGAAAACTCGTAGATACACTGGTTTCTTGTCAAATATTATGCACAATTCCATAAGAGTATTTTATAGAAATGCCAAGGCGTACGGTCCGATCCCATCATACTGTGTGCACTACCGAGGGTCGAACGACACGAACCATAGATGCATCTATTATGCTGCCGAGGCGAATGGCCCGCTCCCATGAGAGTGTGGCACAAAATCCTCTGAGGTGAATGGCCCGATCCCATTAGATTAAGAAGCTTTGACGGGTCCTTGACCCCACTCACAAATAAACTTGTGAGTTATAGATTTTAAGGAAAACTTTTCGATAAAAATGCATAGCGCAGGAGAAATTCGTAAGAGGAGTACAATTATTCTGCAGCTAATCATGAAGCCCGTCAAATCTCTACAATATCAATTCTATCACTCTATGCAAATCTAATATCAAGCCGTAATGTAAAATAAACGAAATTCCATAGGCAATGGACAACTCAAATAGTATAGTTATAGCATGGGGGGAACCTAAGTCTACCCAGAACTAACATGAATCTAGCTACGCACGGAATCTCGTAACCTCGTGTGTACGTAGCCCCCGCAACAAGTAGCACATAACAAATACATAACCTAGGGGTAGTTTTCCCCTCACAGAGTTAGACAGGAGACTTACCTCGCTCTGAAGTTCCATAGCCGGCTTTAACGTCACTCTAATACCTCAAACCGATGCCCGTCTCTCCAAAACTAGTCAAACAATGTGCAAATCCATAAATATATACTCTATTACCTATAATGAATCAATTTATAACAATTCTCAACTCCGCTCGAAAAGTCGATAAAGTCAACCCTTAGGTCCACATACCCGGATTCCGAACATTTTCAAAGATAATCATTACCCATAACACCACGAACTCAAATATATAATTTATTCCTAATTCCATTTCCAAAACCGTGGTCAAAATCCAAAATTACCAATTTTTAGGTTTCTTCAAAAATCCCACAATTACTATAATTTTCATGTTTAATCCATATAGAATCCATGAAATTAACTTACAACAAGTGAAAAATTACTTACCTTGTGTTGCATGATGAAAACCTCCTCAAAATAGCTCCCCAACTTCGGCCATCCAATTAAAGAACCCTTCTGCCCAGCCGAAATCTCGCATATGCGGCCAAAATGCCGCACCTGTAGCGTCGCTTTTGCGACGCTGCCCCGTTTCTATAGAAAATCACCCAACGTGAAGCCTCGCACCTGCGGAAACATTCCCCGCTTCTACGACATCGCAAGTACGAGCTTCTTCCGCTCCTGTGCCTTAACCCGCTTTTGCGCCCAGCGTTTCGCTTCTACGCTTGCGCAGATGCGGCCCAAAGCTCTGCACCTGCGCTCCTTCTCCTGGATAGCTATCTCCGCTTCTACGACGACCTCCATTGCGCCTGTGTATCCACACCTGCGACCAATCCACCGCAGGTGCGATGACACCAGATTTCAGTAATTTCCAGCATTTCCTCAAATCCAGATTACAATCCAATTTCAATCCGTTTCAAACCCGAGGCCCCTGGGACCCCATCCAAACGTACCAACTAGTTTCATAACACTAAACGGACCTTCTCGAGGCCTCAAATCACACCAAACAACATCAAAATTACAAATCAACGGCCAAAACCTTTCTTTCAACTTTCCAACCTTCAAATTTCGCCGAACGCGTCTGAATTACACTTAAACATCCCGGAATGACGCCAAACTTTACGTGCAAGTCACAAATCATGATACGAACCTATTCTAAGGATCGGAACTCCAAACGGATATCGATAACATCAAAATCCACTTCAACCCAAACTTATGAAATTCTAAAACCTTCAAAATGCCAACTTTCCATAATAAGCGCTGAAATTCTCCCAGACCACCCGATACTCAACCCGAACACACTCCCAAGTCTGAAATCATCATACGAACCTATTGGAATCTTAAAATTCCGATTACGAGGTCGTTTATGCAAAAGTCAAACCTTGGTTAATTTTTCCAACTTAAACCTTCCGAATTTAGAATTATTTTTCCGTATCAATTCCGAACTTCCTAAAATTCAATTCCGACCACACGTACAAGTCATAATACTTGAAGTGAAGCAACTTAAGGCGTCGAACTGCCGAACTATGTGCCATAGTTCAAAATAACCGGCCGGGTCGTTATAGTTGGTCAGTATTTATAAATTTTAATTATTTATAAAATATATAAATTTTCCAGTACCGACCAAAGTTTGTTGGTAAGCAAAACTAATAAATTTAATACACTGACCAACGTCGGTCGATAAAATTAAATTATTAAAATAATATTCCGACCATTTTCTAAAATTTGACGAGCTTAAAACACACAGTTAAATATGCTTGCTAGTCGAATATAGTATAATATAATATCGTATCCACAGGGATTGGAGTTAAACAGTATTGTTGTAGTTTAGAATTAAAAATTTAGAATTATGTGATTTAAAACTAAAGTTAACTAAGAATCTAAAGCTAATTGACGAATGACAATCGAAATAAAAGTAAGCAAAGAAAATATCAATGGGAGAAAATAGGGATTGATTGGATAGGTGCAAGATAAATGTATGTAATTTAACTCTAGTTAATTCACTTCTAATGTTCAAGCGAGTCTCTCGAATTCACTCAATTATTAATTCAAACGTTTAGTAGAAACTCCTCTCTCGATTAAGTCTCAACCTCACAATATGAACCAATGTAAGCTCGGTGAAGATATGCACGATTTCGTAGTGGTTGGGTCTTTAGGAGAACCTCTCTCAATTATCCTCCTAACTAGGTTTAATCAATAATTCAACTAGCATCTTTCGATTACTAAGAAAAATTAATGAATTCAACCAACAAGATAATGCAAATATATTACAAGTTATGCCTCTTTCGATTACATAAACATGTGAATATAGATGCAACAATTAAAACGCCCAAAACGATTCACTACATAAAAACTAGAGTTAATATCCGCAAACAAATATCAATGCACCAAATTCATCAAAACCTAAAGGTAACTACTCCACGGATATGGAGTAATTCATCACAAATATATTTAAAGTGAAAAAAAACATAAAACGATCCAAACTCTTGACTTGAGTGAGGACTGAATGATGAATTCCTTGTGCTTTTGCTTCTCCACCTCCTCCTTAGCCTCCTTAGGTCTTAAATGTGTCAAAAGTCAATAAAATAACATTTTTACATGTATTTATACTAAGTAGGGTCGTGCCCAGACGAAAACATATTTTCTTGCATGAACTGGGATAATAACTCTGTAAAAATTGCACAGACGCGCCGCATGGGGTGACGCGCCACACGGAGCGATTGTGGGAAATTTCAGAGAGCTTGTTCTGACAGACTTTAAGAAAATTAGGTAGCTGCGGTGAGCCACGCGCTGCGGCTGTGGAAGTTTCTAAGAGTCCGGCTTTTTCCTTGAGTTTTGATATCCAGATTTAGTCCTCGACCCCTGAACGCGATCCCGGATTAATCCCTTGGGCTTTTACTCAGACCTCAAAGCTCCAAATCACTCGAATTAATTCCATAATATCTACATAGCTCGGAATCACTCCTACAAGGCATAAAACACACAATTAATGAAAAATACTAGCGATTAAAGCTCAAACTCAATTAAAGTGCAGTAAATTGGAGTGTAATAAGTGACTAAAATACGAGATTATAGCCTACCGTCAACTGGTATCCACTTCAGGGGGAGAATGTTAGTTTAGAAAAGCTCGTCAAATTTTGGCGCCGTTGCAGGGATTGGGTCATTAGGAGAACCTCTCTCGATTATCCTCCTAACTAGGTTTAATCAATAATTCAACTAGCCTCTTGCGATTACTAAGAAGAATTAATGAATTCAACCAACAAGATAATACAAAGATATCACAAGTTATACCTCTTTCGATTACATGAACATGTGAATATTGATGGTACAATTAAAATGTCCAAAATGATTCAATACATAAAAACTAGAGTTAATATCCACAAACAAATATCAATGCACGAAATCCATCAAACCCTAAGGGAACTACTCCATGGATATGGAGTAATTCATCACAAATATAAAAAAAAAAAAAAAACATAAAACGATCCAAACTCTTGTCTTGAGTGAGGATTAATTGATAAATTCTTATGCTTTTGCTTCTCCACCTCCTCCTTAGCCTCCTCAAGTCTTAGATGTGTCAAAATTCAATAAAAAAACATTTTTATATGTATTTATTCTAAGTAGGGTCGGGCCCAGATGAAAACACTTTTTCCTACGCGAACTGGGATAATAACTCTGTAAATATTGCACAGGCGCACCGCATGGGGCGACGCGCCATGAGGGGCATTAGTGGGAAAGTTCAGAGAGCTTTTTCTGACAGACTTCAGGAAAATTGGGCAGCCGCGGCGTGCCACGCACCGCCCCACACACCGCGGTTGTGGAAGTTTCTTAGAGTTCAGTGGTTTCCTTGATTTTTGATATCCAGATGTATTCCTCGACCCCCGAACGCGATTCTGGCTTAATCCCTTGTGCTTTTACTCAGACTTAAAAAATTCAAATCACTCAAATTCATTCTATAACATCTACATAGCTCGGAATCACGCCTATAAGGCATAAAACACATAATTAGTGCAAAACACTAGTAATTAAAGCTCAAACTCAATTAAAGTGCAGTAAATTGGAGTGTAATAAGCGACAAAAACACAAGAATATAGCCTACCATCAACACCCCACACTTAAACCATTGCTCGTCCTCGAGCAATCAAACCACACTTTTTTATATACATAACCTTATTTAGCAACTCCTCTAACTCATTAAACCAAGAATATTTAAAATAGACTAAGCACAGTAGCATAACATTCTTGCCTAGAGATTTGACTCAGAAGTACTACGCGTCATTTATAACTCGCTCACTTACTCAACATAGATGTCAAGCATTACCTTTCCTTCATGAAGCAAGTGCCCTCACACAACAATAGAGAGTAGTTCCACACACAATAAAATTTAGAACAATTAGGAACTCAAGATAAAAAGAATTCACTCTCTCCCAGAACAACATTCATATGCCACAAAAGATGAACCATAGGCTTGCCCATAGTGTACTATGCAACTAATCGAGCTCATTCAGTCAAGTATCAAGTAGGACTTTAATTGGTTGTAATATAGGCTGCAGGACGGGTATGATGCATTTAGATATAAGAGTGACAACACCTCCCTAAGCACATTAATACATACAATTTAACATTCAAAACCCCACACTTATGTCAAACCATACTCCAACTTAACATCATTATACATTAACTCCCACTTCTTTAAGCACAATTACAATAAGAGTTACCACTTATCATGGAATATTTTGCACAATCATACAATATTTTTTTTTCTTTTTCTTTTTCAATTCAAATGGCTCTTACTTTTTCAAAACATTGCACCTTTCTAAATATTTCATTATTTCCACTCAAACGCCAAACCAACCACCCCACACTTCAACTTTTACAAAGTTCATACTAAATTCAAGTGCTCACGAGAAATACAAGGTTCAAATAGATGGTCAATTCAAAACAAATGGGTAAGGCTTATACTGTGGTTGCCAAAGAAACAAGATTACAGGCTCAAAGGGGTAAACTAACATAACAATTAGGTGGATAAGAGCATATAACTGGTTCAACAAAGAAATGCCTATATCACTTCCAAGACTGAATAAAACTACTATTTCACTTTGCAAACATACATGGCAAGTTCTAGACATCAAATGCAATGCACAGAATAACACAAACCTCACACACACATGGCACATAACTCACTCAGGATCGGACTATCAAGACACTCTAGTCAAAGAGGTTAAGCAAAGTTAAGATCATACAATTTAAGGTACTTATACAAGAGTCAAAAATTGAGCCTAAGCATCACAACTAAAGCACTCACTATTCTCAAGGTATAACCAAGTCAAGAGATATTGCCTTCAACTCAAAACATAGCACAAAGATTCCTACACCTAACAAAAATAAAAACTAACTACACCCGGTTCAAACAAAACTCTTGAAAAAGAACCACGTCACAAAGAAAAACCAAGGGGGAATTATTACACTACCTAACAAAAGAAAGTCTTTTTGGTCTTTTCCTTTCAACTTTAATCCCTCAAGAAACCTGTCGAATGATATCCGTCGTCAGAAAAAATAAAAGTTTTTTCAATTTTTATGGTTTGTTTTCAATTTTCCAACTACTACAACTAACAAAACTAACACATATACATACAACATACAATTATCCCCCACCCCACACTTTAAGTTGTGGCATGTCCCCATAACACACAATTAAAAAACATAAGTTAGAGGAAACTTCCCTGAATCTCTAGTCGGGGTCTGAGTCGAAGTTGGGCTCTATTCTTCGCGCCCGAACTAGTGCACACATCCATGCAGACAACTTCTTGTCAGCCTTCTTGGGGTACACCCTACACTTATCTTTCTCACTCGCTCCAGCCTTCTCTTTTGAACTTTTCACTTTCCACTCAACACTTGCAACTCGCTTTTCTTTTTTCACCCCCGTTTCTACAATCATATCAAAAGTTACAGTCTCCACCCCCACTCTAAGCATGAGTTTTCTATCATGTATATCTAAAATTTCTCTACCCGTTACTAAGAATGGTCTTCCTAAGATGAGAGGGACCTCCTTATTCTCTTCCATATTTACTATTATAAAGTCTACAGGAAACATGAACTTATCTACCCGCATTAAGACATCTTCCATTATCCCCTAGGGTATCAGAGTTGTTTGGTTAACCGGCTCAAAGATATTGGTACCGACCTTATCTCTCCAACCTCACTCTTCAGCTTCCTATATATAGACAAAGGCACTAGATTAATCGAGGCACCAAGATCACATAAAGATTTATCAAAGTTAAGGGTGCCTAAAGAGCAAGGTATAGTAAAACTCCCTGGATCTCCACACTTTTGTGGGAGTTTGTTTTACAAGATTGCACTGCAATGCTCTGTGAGCTTGACCACTGAGGTCTCTTCTATCTTCTTCTTCTTTGTCAGGATCTCCTTCAAGAATTTGGCATAAACTGACATTTGTGAGAGAACTTTAGTGAATGGCAGATTTATATTAACCTGTCTCAGCATATCCAAAAATCTCTCAAATTTCTTGTCCAACTTTTCTCTATATAACTTTTGGTGAAAATGTAGAGCAGGCATGTGATCGGTCTCTTCATTAAATTCCTCCCTTCTTGAAGTTTCCTCCTTCTTCTTTTTCTCTACTCCCTTCTTACCTTTCTTCTTCTTACCATCTTTAATTTTCAGCTCCTTCCGACTTTCTTTTTTAGGTATCACCTCTTTTTGGATTGGTGTGGGATCTTTCAACACTTGCCCGCTTCTCAAGGTCACAACATTCACCGTTTCTTTGGGATTATTTTCAGTATCAGCAGGCAAAGTACCTGGGATTCTTTCAGATAATATAGTTGCAATTTGTCCCACTTGTCTCTCCAAGTTACTCAAGCCTGTCCCAAGTTCTTTGATAGCTGCGCCATGAGCTTCTAATCTCTCATAAGTCTCGACAATGAATGACTTCATTAGATCTTCTAACCCAGACTGAATTGGCTGTTGAGGCTGAAACTGCGGCCTCGCCTGATTCACAAAACTAGGAGCTCCTTGAAATCTGGAGTTATTTTATTGCCATGCATTTGTTGTACCCCAAGGTGAACTCCATGAAAAATCGAGGTGCTTCTGACCCATTGCATTGAAGTTATAATTACCCACATAATTAACTTCCTCAGTTGAGGCTTGACATTCATGAGTAGGGTGTACTCTTCCACATATATCACAAGTTGCATGAGGTTCACTCTATATTGAAGCTAAGGTTAGCTTCCTTATCTCCTTCGCCATAACATCAAATTGTACCTACACAGATATGTTAGCATCAACCTGGTTAACACCATTCGCCCTTCTTCTTTCAGCACTTTCAGAGGGCCACTGATTTGTATCTTCAGATAACCTATCAAGAATAGTGACTATCTCCTCTGGTGTCTTCTTCGTCAACGGACCTCCAGTTTTATTGCTTAATGTTCTGCGCGAGGCCGATGTTAACCCATCCCAAAAATCCTGGAGTTGCATCCAGAGTTCAATTCCGCTATGTTGACACTTTCTGACTATCTCCTTAAACCTCTCCCAAGCTTCAAAAACCATTTCAGTATCTTTCTGGTAAAAGATATGGATCTCAATTCTAAAGTTGCCGGTTTTAACTGAGGAGAAATATTTATCAAGATATTTTCTGGTCATCTCCTCCCATGTTCTAATCGATCCCTGGGGCAAGCTTCGAAGCCACTGCTTTGCATCATCTTTCAGCGTGAAGGGGAATGACCTTAAGTAGACTACATCTTGTGAAACACTATTATATTAAAAGGTGTTTATGATCTCCTCGAAGTCCATTAGATGGTTGTTTGGATCTTTGTTCATCTTTCCTTTGAAGACATAGCAGTTTTGAAGAGTTTGAAGCAACCCTTGCTTCAATTCAAAATTGTTCGCTGCCACTGGAGGTGGTCAAATACTTGACAATCTCTGGTTGTAGACCGGTCTAGCGTAATCACCAAGTGGTCTCCTAGCACCAGGAGCTAAGTTTCTAAACTGGCCTACACCCATGGGTTGATTTTGATTAAGTCTGTGACCCCTCTCTTCTTTATAGATACGATGTGCATCTATAATAGTTGCTTCTTCAGCATCCCTTGCAGTTTTCTCTAATTGTTGGGCTGCCTCTCTCGCAGCCAAATCCACATTATCATCACCGTTTCCAACCATATCTTTGGTTGAGCATTTCCCAACCTTTTCTAATGTCTTGATGAAATTTCTTTCCTTCCTCAGCTGTCGCAGTTGTTTCTCGATTTCTGGTTCGTATGGTAGCACTTCCTTCCCAGAAGATCGAGTCATACACCAATCTAACCTGTAGCTTGCGCACAGTTAAAGAACACCAAACGTAAAAAGGAAAAAATAAAATAAAAATAAAAATTCCTAAATTAGCACTACAAACTATTTCAAACACTATTGATTGCCAATCCCCGGCAACAACGCCAAAATTTAACGAAAACCTAATTCCTGAATTAGCACTACAAACTATTTCAAACACTATTGATTGCCAATCCCCGACAACGGCACTAAAATTTGACGAGCTTAAAACACACACTAAAATATGCTCGCTAGTCGAATATAGTATAATATAATATCGTATCCACATGGATTAGAGTTAAACAGTATTATCGTAGTTTGTAGCTAGATTGCTATCCAAGATAATCAACAGTTTAGAATTATGTGATGAAAAACTAAATTTAACTAAGAATCTAAAGCTAATTGACGAATGACAATCGAAACAAAAGTAAACAAGGAAGATATCAATGGGAGAAATAGGGATTGATTGGATAGGTGCAAGATAAATGTCTGGGATTTAACTCTAGTCAATTCACTTCTAATGTTCAAGTGAGTCTCTCAAATTTACTCAATTATTAGTTCAAACGTTTAGTAGAAACTCCTCTCTCGATTAAGTCTCAACCTCACAATCTGAAACAATGTAAGCTTGGTGAAGATATGCAAGACTTCGTAGTGGTTGGGTCATTAGGAGAACCTCTCTCGATTATCCTCCTAACTAGGTTTAATCAATAATTGAACTAGCCTCTTGCGATTACTAAGAAGAATTAATGAATTCAACCAATAAGATAATACAAAGATATCACAAGTTATGTCTCTTTCGATTACATGAACATGTGAATATAGATGGTACAATTAAAACGTCAAAAACGATTCAATATATAAAAACTAAAGTTAATATCCACGACCAAATATCAATGCTCCAAATCCATCAAACCCTAAAGGGAACTACTCGATGGATATGGAGTAATTCATCACAAATATAAAGAAAAATATAAAATGATCCAAACTCTTGTCTTGAGTGAGGATTGTGAACTCCTTGTGCTTTTGCTTCTCCACCTCCTCCTTGACTTCCTTAGGTCTAAGATTTGTCAAAAGTCCTTAAAATAACGTTTTATATGTATTTATACTAAGTAGGATCGGGCCCAGACGAAAATACATTTTCCTGCGCGAACTGGGATAATAACTCTGTAAACGTTGCACAGGCGCGCCCCATGGGCCGACGCACCACGCGGGGCAGTTATGGAAAACTTCAGAGAGCTTGTTCTGACAGACTTCAAGAAAATTGGGCAGCTGCAGCGCGCGACGCGCCGCGGCTGTGGAAGTTTCTCAGAGTCCAACCTTTTCCTTGATTTTTGATATCTAGATGTAGTCCTCGACCCCCGAACGCGATTCCGGCTTAATCCCTTGGGCATTTACTCAGACTTCAAAGCTCTAAATCACTCGAATTCATTCCATAACATCTACATAGAACGGAATCACTCCTACAAGGCATAAAATACACAATTAGTGCAAAACACTAGCGATTAAAGTTCAAACTCAATTAAAGTGCAGTAAATTGAAGTTTATCAAGCGACCTAAACACGAGATTATAGCCTACCATCAGTTGGTATTTTGAAGGTCGGTAAGTCAATTAAATTGTCAGATGGTCGTGTAAAGGATACTGACCAATGTTGATCGGTAATTTCCGACCAACTTTGGTCGGTATGCTCTTTCGACCTTTAAAATACTGACCACACATAAATGACCGTATTTTGGATAGTTATTGGCCATTACCGATCGATTTTGGTCGGGTTTTTTGGACGATTTTTTTGGACGATTTTTTCCGAATTTCTAGTAGTATATAGTGTGATATATTGGTGATTTGTCTTAGTATTTCGAGTTTTGGAATACTATGGAGATGAACAGACGCCATTTTGTTTTTTGTAGTTTTGCAAGTACTTTATTAATGAAAGTAACTTTACCTGTTTCAGAAGATGACAAGGAGAAAATGATAATATATACATATTAAACAAGGTAGAAAAACTTACAACTTTCTCGAATGCTTATAATGCCAGTAGCAGTTCTTCGTGATTACTTTGTCCAGTCACAAGATAGGAATCAATGTATGCACTTCCAAATATATCTTGCAACATGACAAGATCAGCTCACTCAAGAAATTTGATTTTGGAATTATCATAAAGTTTACTATATATGGATAAATTGCGAATGTGCTAAACATATGCAACAAATCCGTGTATTAAAAATATGTAATTGTTGTACCTTAATCTTTGTTTTTATCAAAGTGATCCACCAAATTATAGAATATTGTATAACATATCCGTGCATTTCTACTGTTGATAGCTGGTATTTGGCCTTCTTGTGTAGATCCTTATCAAGGGCGATTCCAAAGCATCTTTTAGCACTGATTCTACTGCTCATATTCTTTGTTCTCCAGGAGACAATTCTAAGGCATATCTATGTGCAAGTCCTGAGTTCAACTGAGAGTCGAAAGGATAAAGTAGAAGTAAGATGAAACAAATCCACACCAACAATCTCATATTACACAATATATATTCAACTTATTTTTATTTTTATTTTTATTTGGTATGTGATGACATAAATAAAGCTTAAATGGAAAAGTGACGATTTATATAGCCGACCCAACTTGTTTGGGACTGAGTCATAATTGTTATTTTTATTGTTCAACCAGAAATTAACAGAAACTGAATTGGAAATTCAAACAAACAACACATGCACATTAGGGATTAAGCAATAGTGAATTTCACTTACCATTTGCAATTGAAGATCCTCTACCTCATAACTTGTCTCTTCCCTAATCGTTGTACAATAATTTGAGTTGTTATACATTTTGTTATTCCATATTTTTATTATTGAAAAGTAACGTAAAATCATATCTTTTAATAACTATCTTTCTTAAAACGCCATAATGTCATATACATAGAACTTCCTCGTAATTCATATTGAATGCATAACATTACCTTGTGATATATTGATTTATTTTTTTTGGTTAAATACTACCCTGCGTGTTGCAGTGTAGGTGTTGTATATCATGTAAAAAGAGGGAGACTAGGCCAAAACCTCTGCGTTACAACAAAATACAACACAAGAATGGTGTACCAGACCATTCTTCAAAAATGGGTAGCCTATGGACAAAATGACTCCCATAATCAGCAGGGTAATTACATTCAACTTACAAAGAAATTAGCCTTATCATATCTACTTCTAAAACTTGGTAATTGCCATTTATCAAGTTGGAAGGGACCCTTTGCTCCTCCAGGCAGTTGCTGGAAGCTCTCATAGAAGATAGCATTCTTCAGTGTTGTTACGTGCTTCGCCAAGGCATCGGCTACTTGATTTGCTTCCCTGTAACAATGTGAGATCCTTACTCGATTTTGATCTAAAATCTGTGTTGTATCCTCAATGATCTTTCTCATCTTAGCATTATACGTTTTCTTGTTTTGCAACATATCCACAATTAAAAAAGAATCTAATTATAGCTCAAAAGTATTAAAACCTTGGCTCAGACATAATTGAATCCCAGCTCTTGCCGCCAATGCTTCAGCCATGTTATTGCTGCTACAGTTACTGGTATAGAGAATACTGCAATGAAATCTCCAGCTGCATTTCTTAAGATTCCTCCTATTCCTGCCTTACTTTTACCTTCCATGTAGCTTCCATCCGTATTCATTTTGACATTCCCTTGTTTCTGTAGCTTCCGAGTTACAGGGAAGCTTTTTTGTACATGTTTGAGCTTCTCGATGTCTTCACATAGCTTGCACCAAGGTGGTATATTGATTCAAAAATGGAGTAGCATAAATTGATGCAGTACTCCAATATGGAATGGGTCTCACCGGAGTCAAAGTGCTTCCACAATTTTTAGAGAGTTTTGGTCATCAAAATTGCCTTGTAAAACCATTCCTGATAGGGATTTGCGTAGACTTCTTCTAGTAACCAAGTGCTAAACTTTAGTATAAACTTTAATAAGAGGCCTTAATTTTTTTTTTAATAAAACTTATATATACACACACATGCAAAAATAAGTGACGCCTTACTTTTTTTTGGTACTTAACTTCAAAAGTAATATTATTATTTATATTGGTAAGAGTTCATTCAAGTTAATAAGATTTTAGTCATGTATTTGCAAGACATTACCTTGGATCTTGTTATAAAAAAATTATTCCCTAACATAAAGATTAGAGTAATTTAATTCAAAGTCTTAGAATATTTTTGTTGTTAACAAGTAGCCAGTGTTTTTTTTTAATTAAGATTATGCACCTTTTTAAAATATAGAATATAATATTATTTATGCTAAAAATATAAAAATACAGTAATAAAAAAGTTTTGGGTCGTCAAATTTTTTGTGGCCCAAAGTAAAGGCTTTACTAGCCTTCCTCTTGAGTAGAAATGGCGTGGGATAATCACTTTTTAATATGATATTTAGTTTTTATCTAATATTTTTAATATTGAGCAAAAATAGCCGCTACTCTATTAAAATTAAGACGAAAAGACGTTTTTACCCTTTCTTTATGAGTGTTATGTAAATGTTAAGGACATGGTGTCCTTAACATTTACACTGCACACATGAAGTTAAGGACGTCATGTCCTTAACATTTACAGTGAACATATGAAGTTAAGGACATGATGTCCTAAAATTTAACAACGGAAGGTGCAAATACAAGACACTTTGTAGTTAATATTTACACAACATTCATGATGTTAAGGACACCACGCCCTTAATATTTACACAACACTCATAAAGTTAAGGATACTATGTCCTTAATATTTACACTGCACACATGAAGTTAAAGACACCATGTCCTTAACATTTACACTGCACGTGTGAAGTTAAGGACATGAGGTCCTAAAGCTTAACAACAGAAGGTGCAAATACAAGTTAAGGACATTATGTCCTTAACATTTACACTGCACATATAAAGTTAAGGACCCTATGTACTTAACATTTATACTGCACATATGAAGTTAAGGACATGATGTCCTAAAGTTTAACAACGGAAAGTGCAATACAAGACACTTTGTCCTTAATATTTACACAGCATTTATGAAGTTAAGGACACCATGTCCTAATATTAGCACAGGGGTATTTTCGTCCGGACGGGTAAAAAGTTATTAAGCACTCGCTAAAAAATAAATTTGGGCTGCAGTAATAGGCCCAGTTCTTTATTTGTATTGGGCTACTGATTTATGTTTTGTGTATTTGGCCCAAATGTGTGTTGTGTCTGATAGGCCCATGTATGATAGGGCATGATCTTTTATTTTCTAGATCATTCGACAGACCACTTGGTTCTTTCTCTTTCTTCGTCTTTGACTGTATCGCCTCCTTCTTCCACACTTTAGAGTTTAGGTTGTGTGAAGAAGATTCCGGTCCAATACCCCCTCTCCCCCCAAGTTGGAGGGGTGAGAAAGTACACCCAACTTGGAAACGATTGAGTGGTGTAGAGGTCCAGAAAGAGGTTTAGTAAACACATCTGCGAGCTGAGATGTCGAAGGAACAAACGATAAAGAGATCAAGCCGGTGAGGAACTGTTGACGGACGAAGTGATAATCAATTTCTACGTGCTTCGTCCGTTCGTGGAAGACTGGGTTTTTTGCTATGTGAATAGCCGCCTGGCTATCCGAATGAAGAGAAACTGGCAAAGAGGGGGGAACTGAGAGATCTGTGAGAAGGCGTACAAGCCATATGAGTTCTGCAACGACCTTCTTCATAGATCGGTACTCGGCCTCTGCAGAAGATAGGGAGAGTGAAGATTGTTTCTTTGATTTCTATGAAATAGGGATCCTCCGAGGTTGATGTAAAAGCCACTTACTGAGCGACGTATCCCCGGACAGGACCCCCAATCTGAGTCACAAAAGGCGAGTAATTGAAAAGAGGGGTCTGAATTCATAAAGAGCCCAAGCCCCGGCAAAGATATCAAATATCGGAGACATCGTAAGGCAACATCAAAATAAGGTTGACGCGAACTTTGCATATATTGGCTCAGATGCTGAACGGCGAATGAGAGGTCAGGGTGAGTATGGGTTAAAAAATTGAGCTTGCCAAATAGTCGCCTGTAGATTGTTGGATCATGAAGAGGCTCACCAACATCGGCACAAAGCTTGCAACTAGGGTCTAAAGGAGATGAAGCTGGACGTGAATCAAGGACACCAAATTCAAAAAGAAGGTCCAAGGTGAACTTCCTCTGACTGATAATTAGTCCATTTTTTTCTCGTAATATTTCCAATCCGAAAAAATAACTAACCTCTCCAAGATCTTTAACTTTGAATTCTGAATTGAGAAATGCTTTTAAACTAGAAAGCTCTATAAGATCATCATCCGTTAGAAGTATGTCATCTACATAAACAACAACAATAGAAATTCCAGAAGCTGTCTTTTTGAAAAATAAGGAATAGTCGTTAAGAGAATGGGAATAACCTTTGAAATTGAGGGCACCAGTAAGTCTTGCATACCACTGACGTGAAGCCTGTTTAAGTCCATATAAGGACTTTTTTTAGTCTGCAAACATGGTTAGTAGAGGGTGAAGTTATCCTGGTGAAAATCTCATGTATACCTCTTCTTGTAGATCACCACGAAGAAAAGCGTTATTGACATCTAATTGAAATAATTTCCAATTCATTTTGACTACGACTGTTAAAATGCATCTAACATTGGTCATTTTGACTACTGGACTGAAAATCTCACTGTAATCGATTCCTTCCCTTTGTATGTCCCCTCGGATAACTAGTCGAGCCTTGAACCTTTCAATACTACCATCATATCTATACTTAAACTTATAGACCCATTTACATGGTAAAAGTTTTTTTCCTTTTGGTAATTCAACCATTTCCCAAGTTTGGTTGGCCTCCAAGGCTTGAAGTTCTGTAGCCATTGCATCCTGCCAACAGGGATGTAAAACTACCTGGGAGAAGCTTGTAGGTTCAATGATGTGAGAAATAGAGGTTAGAAGTGATTGATTTGTAGGAGAAAGGTCTGTGAAAGGTATGGTAGTAGGTGAGACTGGTGCTGCAAAATACAAATATGTTAGAGCAGTCAAGTACACAGTATTGCACACATAATCTGCCAGATAAGATAGTGGATTGTGGTCGCTAGTGGATCTCCTTAGTGCAGGTTGAAGGGGAATAGGAGATGGAGAAGAAGTGATCCTGGAGATAGGAGATAAAGTAGGAGTTGTTCTAGGTGATGCTATTAAAGGAGGGAGAATAGGACTAAGACTGAATTCTGAAGAAGAAGGGTGATTAGTCTGAAGGAAATAGTGAGTTTGGTCGGATATAGTAGGAACTTCTTTAGGAAAAATGGGTGGTTCAGGTGTAGAAGAAGAAAAAAGGAATATATCCTCGTAAAAAATTATATTTCTAGAAATGAAAATTGTTCTAGATTGAAGATCTAATAGTTTGTATTCTTTCTTTCCAAAGGGATATCCTAGAAATGCACATTTGACTGATCTAGATTGAAGTTTTGATCTGTGATGAGGTAAAGTAGAAGCATAACATAGGCAACCAAAACATTTCAAAAAATCATAAGATGGAGGTTTTCCAAAAAGGACTTCAAAAGGTGTTTTGAAATTAAGCACTCTAGAAGGAAATCTATTGATTAAAAAGGTAGCAGTTAACAAACAATCACCCTAATACATAGTAGGGAGAGAAAACTGAAATAATAAAGCCCTATATGTCTCTAGAAGATGTTTGTGTTTTCATTCAACCACTCCATTTTATTGTGGGGTAGCAACACAAGAAGTTTGATGAAGGATTCCATTAGAGGAGAAAGTTTTTGAAAAAATGGATGCTGATCCTAATTCCAAGGCATTATCTGAACGAATGATTTTAACTTTTCTTGCAAACTGCCTTTCTACCATTGCTATGAAAGATTGTAAGACTGGAAAAGTATTACTTTTTGTTCTTAAAAGATAAGTCCAAGTTCTTCTACTATAGTCATCTACTATGGTCAAGAAGTATCTATAATTATCATGAGTTGGTACCTTGTAGGGTCCCCAGGTATCAATATAAATAAGTTGAAAAATTGAACTTGTGTTGATATTTCTTGAATGAAAAGGTAATTTTGTCTGCCTAGCTTGAGAACATATATCACAGGGAACATTAAACTTGGTTAGAGAAGGAAACTGAAAACTGGATATATTTTGCATACTAGATAGAGGCATATGCCCCAACCTTTTGTGCCATAGGCTTACATTATAACTGACTCTAGCAGAGCAAGAAACTAAATGAGAGACAAGATCTTACCTAAGGTTATTACAAGCTGGATAAGACTGAGAAACTGATGGACTTTCATAAGCTAGTCCGGAACTTAGAGAAGCTGGATTAAGTAGATATAGGCCTTCCTTCACTTCACCAATTCCTTCACTCTAATACCATGTAGAAAGTTAGAACGATTATTTTCTTCTTGATATGCTAATGTTCTATACAATGTGTATGTTTATACAAGTATTTGAAACACAAGAAAGGACAACTACAACTATATTTAATTAGAAGTCCCTAA
This sequence comes from Nicotiana tomentosiformis, assembly GCF_000390325.3. Taxonomy (NCBI): domain Eukaryota; kingdom Viridiplantae; phylum Streptophyta; class Magnoliopsida; order Solanales; family Solanaceae; genus Nicotiana; species Nicotiana tomentosiformis. The sequence goes on along the minus strand of NC_090821.1, from coordinate 71,113,349 downwards.
TTCCTATATGTTTGTCCATAATCACATGTGTTTACCCATAACTCTAGTTGTAACTTGCATTTGGATAAGAAAGTTCTGAAAGGTTTGAGTGTCTTTCAGCTGTATCCAATATGCTACATTGAAGTGGACCGGATTTGAGCTGCAGTAATAGACCCAGTTCTTTATTTGTATTGGGCTGCTGATTTATATTTTGTGTATTTGACCCAACTGTGTGTTGTGTCTGATAGGCCCATGTATGATAGGGTATGATCTTTTATTTTTTAGATCATTCGACAGACCACTTGGTTCTTTCTCTTTCTTCGTCTTCGACTGTATCGCCTCCTTCTTCCACACTTTAGAGTTTAGGTTGTGTGAAGAAGATTCCGGTCCAACATGAACTAATTCCTAATGCAAATTGAAGTCCTTGGAAGATGTATTTCGTGGGTTACAAGTATTATAACAGCTAGAGGAATATGTAGTCAACAAGAATTCATTAATTATTATATGTATATTAAAAAATGTATGACAAGTTGGAGATATTTAAGAAAACCAAATTCTATTAGAATTTTTTTCTTTAACCGAATTATTCTAGGGTTTGGAGCTTAAATTGAAGAAGTATCGACCAATCTCATACCTATATAAAGCATCACATTACTGCTGTTACCTCTTATGCTATTCTGCACAGTTTTAGTGAATTATTCATGACAAACAACAACTATAGCAATGAAGTACTTTTACGGATTTAAGCTCCACAACCGAAGAACCTGATTTTGAAGATAAAACTGTCAAATTCTTTAATTGCCTAGGCTTGAGTTATTCTTCTTTAATTGTAACATATCCCAAAGCAAAAAACTATTCCTAATATTTTATGAAAATAGTTTAAAGATCCCATCCAATATCTACGAGTTGGAAGAAATGTGTCAAATGACAAGATCCTTTCTTTTGATTGTTTTTAAGATGTCACTTCATTAGTTATTTTTTTCACAAATTGAATAAAACAGCAACAAATCAATCTAACCTAGGCATATTGCTAAAATGAAATAGAATACAATTCTGGCTTCTCTCATATCGGCATTCTTTAGCCATTTATGTCGAAGACAAATTAAATTACACCGGTGAAGAACAAGAAACCATTGGCGGTGGTGGTATTGAAACAACAATGATGATGTCGGATAATTGGTGGCCAATAAGTAGTAGCAAAGAAGAAGAAGAAGCTGTTGCGGAGGAGATAGAAGGAGATAGTGGCGATGATTTTTGTTGATTACTATTGAGGGATTCTAGTGGTTAATTAGGATTAATTAGTAAAAAATATAAGAAAGAAAAAAAATTGTTAGTAATTGTATTCGGGTAAAACCGAGTCTAATAAGCACCTCGATTCTGGTGAGGTAAACGGAGTAAGGACGTGACTGTAAGGAATCAGAATCAAAGCCAAGAGCCTCTCGTATCAGGGCCTGAGCAAAACACCTGCCCTCGGAGCCATCGAGACCCCGTGCTTCGGGTCCTGTTCGAGTTTCAAGGCCTCAGAGAGCATTACCGAGCGACCGCACACGATTAATAAAGGGCCGTGATATCCGTTCCCAACCGGATATCACGGCGTGAATCTCGACCTGTATCGGTGGAAAATCAGCGACTAGCAAAAAGGAAGATTTTTACCTTTCTTAGAAATGTACCTAGGGTAAAACTCCCCTACTATATAAAGGAGAACCTAATTATTCATTAGGGACATTATAACACGAATACCAAAGCAATATACGTCTATTTTTGTCTGTTTCTGAATGTTATCAAAGGTTCTTGTTTCTGGTTCATAAGTTATCATAAGCATCGGTCCGGAACTGACGGCAAGTTTCTTGTTAAGCCTTGAACCGAGCCCGAATTTAGTATCATCATTGGTTTGGTTATTTACTCTATCCTTTAATTGCTTATCTAACGTCATTAATCATTCGTGTTGAATTAAACCACGTATCCTTAAAATCACGTACAAATTCAATTGTTATCCATTTTTAAGGGTAAACAGTTTGGCGCCCACCGTAGGTATGTTAGCATTGCTACAACACTATCTGCAAAAAATGAGCCACCCATCCACGATGGGTGCAGCCGAATCCACACCATAAAAAAAATGAATGAAAGGGATCGTCCGCGCCATGGGCCCCTTCATTGAAAAGGCATGGCACATTCACCTCGTTCATTTTTGCCTGGTCCTCTTGGTCACCAGGCATCGGAGGTAGCTTGCTACTCCCACGGGAGTAGATAGAACTCGCGCATCCTCTGGGACGGTAAAAATAACCGATCTCTTAAGACCGGGATCCGTACTCGGAGCAGGGAATAGATTGATCAATTTCGGGTTTGAACTCGGCCCGCCAGCCTCCAAGGATGTGTCCTTCTTCTGAACTTCCAGGTCGCCTAGCCCGGAAAGATCTTCTAAAGCAGACGAGTCTACACCATCAAAAAAGAATGAAGGGGATCGTTTGCACCATGGGCTCCTTCATTAGACCTCTTATTTCCTGCTTGGGCCTCCTCGAGCATGGACTCAGTGTAGGAGAGCATCCCTGAAATTTCTATTATACTGGGCTCTTCCTTCAGAGCGGAGCCGGCATCCCGAGGGGTCTCAGTCCCCGTCTCCATGTCAATCTCCCGGGTCTGAGGGAGATTGACCTTGCGAACCTCGGATGCTGCCTGCTCCCCAGGAGGGGTCGACCCGTGGGCCACAAAAATTTTGTCTTCCTCGGATTCATCCCTGAGCCGAAAAAGTGAATCCGAGCCCGGTGCTCGGGAACCGGAGCTCTTCTTTGTCTTACGAGCCAATCTTTTCTTTTGCTTCACCACGGAGCTCGGGGAGCCCGAAGCCTTTCTTTTCTTCTTCTTCTTTTCCTCCACGGCAGCCCTGGGCTGTCCCATAACGGATGGGTCAACAGACAAGGACACATCCTTGTCCCCTTCCAAGGACCTAGGTTCGGTGGTTTGAGGAAAACCTACAAAAACAAAGGGGAAGGGAAATTAGTACGATGAAGGTTAGGAACATGGTATTAACTATTCAGAGAAAGACCTTACCATGAGAACGGGCCTCCCATCGGCCCTTAGAAAGCTTGCTCCATGCGCGCTCGGAGTATATCATCTGTGTACAGATGCCCTCGATCCATCCGCATTTGGAAATCGGGCGGCGACAGCTGCACAACCAAAAGTATGAATGAGAAGAAAGAAAATGAAGAAAACATTGACTCTTCAGGAGAGACTACACTTACAAGATACATTCCACTTCTCTGGGAATGGTATGAACTCGGGAGGAATAAATTCTTCGGTCTTCACCGGAACGAAGCGTCCCTACCAGCCCCGGTCTCGGTCTTCAACAACGCTCGAAAAGGGGGCCGTGATGGCCCGACGAGTAAGCTTGATCCTTCCCCCTTGGAAAATTTGGGGATTGTATAAACGAAGTAGATGATCGATCGTGAACCGACGAGACTCAGTCTTGTTCACGAAGTAGCGAAGGAGGATCACGATCCTCCATAGAGATTGATGGATTTGCCCGAGGCATACCTCGTACCTCTTGCAAAAATCCAGAACAATCGAGTCCACCAGACTTAATGTGAAGGGGTAAGTATAAATACTTAAGTACCCATCCATGTGTGTAGTAATGGCATCCTAGGGCCAGGGGACTACCACATCCTTTGCCTTCCCAATTACATTCGATTCGGACCACGGAAAGATCATCTTCGGTCACGTGGCATATTTACCCTGAGGCCCCCTCACCCCGGTCTTGTTTGCGTGAAGGGTTCCCGACCTTAAAGTCGTCTGCAATTGAGCAGCTTCCGAGAATAAACCTTTACAAGGGAGGCTCAGCGGTCGATTCGTCGGCCGCCACCTCGGGAGAAGCCGTTTCGAGGGCACCTACTTCAGGAGCAACCGCCTCAATACCAACGGACGATTGGGAAGATGAAGAGGCAACTTGTTGAGGAATAGATTTGGATGTTTTATCCATCATTGTCTGGGAAAGTTTGAAAATTTAAAGAAATAAGATGAAGGTTTGAAAAGACGAGTTCAAAGGATAAAGAATAGAGTTTGAAGGTTTGAAGAAAATCTGGGTGAAAACCTGAAAATCACTATGAAAGTTCAAAAACAAGGATGAAGATATGAAGATTTGGAAGAAGTTTGGTGATAGTTAGAAAGCTCGAAGGTAAAAGCCTGGTCGAAAAGTAGGAAAAGAACAAATGAACGAAGCTTTTATAGGGAAGCAGGCGACGCTTCGCATTCGGGAGAAACCAGCCGATGATCGACACATGTTCGAAGTCAAAACGGGGCAATTGATGGGACGTTTCGGCTCTTTCGTCGTAACGTACGGAGGAAGGAACTGGAGAACATCTATCGTTTTCCATCGTTTCGCCAAACTTACTCTCTATGAGACGAATGCACTATCTGTATACGGGTAAAATTGAGTCTAATGAGCACCCCGATTTTTCGGTGAGGCAAACAGAGTAAGGACGTGGCTGTAAGGAATTGGAATCAAAGCTAGGAGCCTCTCGTATCAGGGCCCGAGCAAAACACATGCCCTTGGAGCCATCGAGACCATGTGCTCCGGGTCATGTTCGAGTCCCAAGACCTTGAAGAGCATTACCGAGTGACCGCACACGATTAACAAAGGACTATGATATCCGTGCCCAACTGGATATCACGGCGTGAATCTCGACTCGTATCAGCGAAAAATCAACGACTAGTAAAAATGAAGATTTTTACCTTTCTTAGAATTGTACCTAGGGTAAAAACCCCTTACTATATAATGGGGAAGATATTCCATTTCAGTTGGAAAATGCAGTCAGATGTTTGGGACAATGTAAGTGATCAAGGGGTAGTAACTCATATCACGGGAGGAAAATTTGCGCAAAGTTCTATTACTATTAATGGGTGGCTCCGCGATTTCTTATGGGCACATGCATCCCAGGTAATAATTATTCATTAGGTACATTGTAACACGCATACCAAGGCAATATACGTCTATTTTTCTCTGTTTCTGAAGGTTATTGAAGGTTCTTGTTTCTGGTTCATAAGTTCTTCATAAGCGCCTGTCCGGAACCGAAGGCGAGCTTCTTGTTAAGCCTTGAACCGAGCCCGAATTCAGTATCATCATTGGTTTGGTTATTTACTCTATCCTTTAATTGCTTATCTAACGTCATTAATCATTCATATTGAGTTAAACCACGTATCCTTAAAATCGCGAATAAATTCAATTGTTATCCAGTTTTAAGGGTAAACAGTAACAAAGAAAAAGAAAAAGAGTAAAAAAAATAAAAGATGGAAGATTTTTAATGTGGTACTGATGCGGCGCGCGAGAGTAAAGCACCTTATATTGTAAGACTGGTATCAATGTTGTAGGGCCGTGGGGGGGGGAGGGGGGGGATTATTCGCTCTAAAGGCATTTAGGGAGAAACTTGAACGCCCGTAAAGTTTCAATGTGCGATTGAATTTTTCGGACAAATTTAGAGTGCAACTTCTATATTTTGTAGTAAATAAAATCCATACTTATAGCCTGTTTGGCCAAACTTCTCCAACACCAAAAGTGCCTTTTTTTTTTGAAAAAAAAAGTGTTTTTTTCAAAGTTAAAGTATTTGGCCAAGCTTTTAGAAGGAAAAAAATATTTTTGAGTAGAAGGAAAAGCGGTTTTGGAGAAATAGAAAAAAAGCAGCTTCTCTCCAAAAGCATTTTTTTAAAAGCACTTTTGAGAAAAATACACTTAGAAGTAGTTTTTAAAAACTTGGCCAAACACTAATTGCTGCTTAGAAATATTTTTTAAATTAATTAGCCAAACACAAACAACTTCTCACCAACGGTACTTTTGAGAAAATCACTTACGAAAAAAAGCACTTGTCAAAATAAGCTGATTTTTGCATGCCAAACAGGATATTAATGAGCTGCTTCCTCCATTTCGACGTGGCAGTTTTTTATTTGAGCGACAATCCAATTCAGAGGGAATTAGGCATTCTCACACTCACCTAAGTGTTCAATTTTTCCAAAGCCAAGAACTAATTTTAAAATCCCAATATTGAAGAAATTATTTCAATACTATAGACTAGCACTAGTATTTTAGTACTATAAATTTTTTTTTTGTGGTAATTAAAACTTTATTACCAAGTAAGAATATGTATAGCTCATAAAAAGATACTGGCAGCAGATCTTGATTATTTTAATACCGATCAAAAGAAGAAATTAAATGGTCAACATGGTACACAAGGAGAATTGACTTGTTCAGAAGAGAGGGAGGAGCAGGGCAGAGCTAATCTTTCGGTTACGGATTCGGTCAAACCCAGTTATTTTAGTTTATACTCTATATTTATTTTAAAAATTAATTAATTATATATAAATTATTAATTTAGAACTCGTTAATTTTAAAAAATTAGAATTTCGAACCCCATAAATTTCAAATTCTGACTCTATCTCCGGAGAGGACGGAAGAAGGAATTGCTAATAGTCGCTTATCTCCAAAACATTTTAAATATAGAGAGGTCCTTATAGAAAGAATTTAGTTTGGAAGAGAGCTTTTGGTAATTTAGGATGTTTTGCGAAAGTCTCAAACTTTTGTAATGCACATAATATTATTGTTTGATTTTTTATACCATCACATTAAGGAGGCTTCCAACAACAGAATTGTGTATAGTCAGCCTAATTCGGTAAACTAGATCGTAGTTAATGTAAATAATATGTTTATCATAACATGTTAAAATATATTAATTTTGTATAATTATTTTATTTTATACTTTGCATAAGGTAAAATATACTATGTTAAGTGGCTACATAAGAGAGTGATACGTAGAGCCGATGGCAGAGGATAGTTAAAATCGAAGACAACCGTTCCATTTATCACCGGAAGGAATGATTTCATAAAGACGCAATAGATGTCTGTCACCCGGCAGCATTTAATGGAGAATATTCTATAGTATTTAGTACACTGCTCGTTACAAAAGATTTGTCATTTATGTTCACCGTTACACACTCTTCAATGACCCTCATAATTGACATTAAAGAAGAGTATGATTCTAGGACCTTGTTCCCTAGGTATAAATAGTGAGCTCAGTTATCATTGTAAAAATATGAATTTTCTGGCAAACTTATACTATAATCAATTTAAAGCTTTATCTTCTTACTCTTTGATTTCGCTGATGTTGTGTCCGGAAACCCTGCTCCCAGAATTACTGTTTCTGTTATTTCTTAGGAGGGATGTACCTCCACAGGTTTCTCAGGCCCCACCTATTCTACAGGGCTCACAGGCTTCTCAGGCCATGATTACTGCACCAATTGCCACTCCACCTGCACAGCCAGCTAGAGGTGGAGGTCGGACAGGTAGAGGTCGCCCTAGAGGGGGAGGCCAGACTAGATATTATGCCCTTCATGTTAGGACGGAGGAAGTTGCATCCGATTCTGTTATCACAGGTATTGTTCCGGTTTGTCATATGGATGCATCAGTCTTATTTGATCCAGACTCCACTTATTCTTATGTGTCATCTTATTTTGCCCCGTATTTGGGCGTAACCCATGATTCTTTGAGTTCTTCTATTTATGTATCTACACCCGTGGGTGATTCTATTATTGTTGACCGCGTGTATCGGTCATGTTTGATTGTTATCAATGCTTTTGAGACCAGAGCTGATTTATTATTGCTCAGTATGGTGGATTTCAATATTATTTTGGGCATGGACTGGTTATCGCCTTATCACGCTATCATTGATTATTACGCCAAGATGGTGACGTTAGCTATGCCAGGTCTATCGTAGCTAGAGTGGAGAGGTACCTTAGATTATGTAGATTATGTTTCTAGTAGGGTTGTTTCATTTCTTAAGGCTCAACGAATGGTTGAGAAGGGGTATGATGCGTATCTGGCCTATGTGATAGATGTTAGTGTTGATACTCCTACCGTGAAGTCAGTTCCGGTAGTAAGGGATTTTTCAGATGTATTCCCAGCAGATCTTTCGGGTATGCCACCCGACAGGGATATTGATTTTGGCATTGATTTATCACCGGGCACTCAGCCCATTTCTATTCCACCATATCGTATGCCCCCAGCAGAATTGAAGGAATTAAAGGAGCAGTTACAAAAGCTACTTGATAAGGGTTTTGTTCGGCCTAGTGTATCGCCTTGGGGTGCTCCTGGCTTATTTGTGAAGAAGAAGGATGGTTCTATGTGGATGTGTATTGATTACCGCCAGTTGAACAATGTTACAGTGAAGAACAGGTACCCATTGCCTCGCATTAATGACCTATTTGATCAACTTCAGGATGCCAGGGTATTCTCTAATATTGACTTGCGTTCAGGCTATCACCAGCTGAAGATTCGGGAGCCAGATATCACGACGACTGCTTTCAGGATTCGGTATGGTTATTATGAGTTCCTTGTAATATCATTTGAGCTGACCAATGCCCCATCATCATTTATGCATTTGATGAACAATATATTTAAGTCATATCTTGACTCATTCGTCATTGTGTTTATTGACGACATTCTGGTATGCTTCCAGAGCCGGTAAGATCATAAGCAGCACCTGAGGACTGTGCTTCAGACTTTGAGAGAAAAGAAGTTGCATGCAAATTTTTCAAAGTGTGAATTCTGGCTTGATTCAGTAGGATTTTTGGGTCATGTGGTAACAAACAAGGGGATCCAAGTAGATCCGAAGAAAATTGAAGTAGAGCAGAGTTGGCCCAGACCGTCATCAGCTATTGAGATCCGGAATTTTCTTGGCTTGGCGAGGTATTATCGTCGATTTGTAGAGGGTTTCTCTTCTATTGCTGCACCTATGACCAAATTGACTCAGAAGGGTGCTCCGTTCAGGTGGACCGAGGAATGTGAGGAGTGCTTTCAAAAGCGCAAGACAACTTTGACTACAACCTTAGTATTGGTATTGCCTACAGGTTCAGGGTCTATACTGTGTATTGTTATGCGTCATGCATTGGTCTCGGTGTAGTATTGATGCAAGACGGTAGAGTGATTACCTATGCGTCCAGACAGTTAAAGGTACATGAGAAGAATTATTCGGTCCACGACCTTGAGTTAGCAGCTATTATTCATGCCTTGAAGATTTGGCGGTATTATTTGTATGGTGTCCATTGTGAGGTCTACACTGATCACCGGAGTTTACAATATCTGTTTAAACAGAAGGATCTTAATTTGCGGCATTAGAGGTGGTTGGAGTTTCTTAAGGATTATGATATCACCATTCTCTATCATCCCGGGAAGGTCAATGTAGTGGCCGATGCCTTGAGTCATAAGGCGGAGAGTTGGGCAGCTTAGCATATTTACCGGTAGCGGAGAGGCCATTAGCCTTGGATGTTTAGGACTTGGCCAACCAGTTTATTAGATTGGATGTTTCCGAGCTGAGCTGAGTTTTGGCTTGTGTGGTTTCTCGATCTTCTCTTTATGATCGTATCAGAGAGCGTCAGTATGATGACCCCCATATACTTGTCCTTAAGGATACAGTCCAACACGGTCATGCCAAAGAAGTCACTATTGGAGATGATAATGTATTACGGATGCAGGGCAGGCTATGTGTACCCAATGTAGATGGCTTGCATGAGTTGATTCTCCAGAAGACTAACAATTCGCGGTACTCCATTCATCCGGGTGCTGCAAAGATGTATCAGGACTTGAGACAGCACTATTGGTAGAGGCAGATGAAGAAAGACATAGTGGATTATGTAGCTCGGTGCCTAAATTGTCAGCAGGTAAAGTATGAGCATCAACAACCTGATGGATTGCTTCAGAAGTTAGAGATTCCAGAATAGAAATGGTAGCAGATCACTATGGATTTCGTTGTTGGGCTCCCACAGACTCAGAGGAAGTTCGATGCAGTTTTGGTGATTGTGGATAGATTGACCGAGTCAGCTCATTTCATTCATGTGGTTACTACTTATGCTCAGGTTTACATTCACGAGATTGTCAGGTTTCATGGCGTACAGGTATCTATCATCTCTGACCGGGGTACGCAGTTTAATCACGATTCTGGAGAGCCGTATAGTGATAGTTAGGTACTCGTGTGGAGTTGAGTATAATATTTCACCCTCAGACGGACGGACATTCCGAGTGCACTATTCAGATATTGGAGGATATACTTCGTGCATGTGTGATGGATTTTGGGAGTGTTTGGGATCAGTTCTTGCCACTTGCAAAGTTTGCTTACAACAACAACTACCAGTCGAGCATTCAGATGGCTCCGTATGAGGCCTCGTATGGTAGGCGATGCCGGTCTCCAGTGGGTTGGTTCGAACCGGACGAAGCTAGAATATTGGGTACAGACCTGGTTCAGGATGCTTTGGAAAAAGTTAAGTTGATTCAGGATCGACTCCGTACAGCCCAATCTAGACAAAAGAGTTATGCGGATCGAAAGGTTCGTGAAGTTGCATTCATGGTTGGTGAGCGGGTCTTGCTCCGGGTTTCGCCTATGAAGGGTGTTATGAGGTTTGGAAAGAAGGGCAAGTTGAGCCCGAGGTATATCAGACCTTTTGAGATTCTTGAGAAAATTGGAGAGGTAGCTTACAGACTTGCACTACCACCTAGTCTCTCTGCAGTTCATCCAGTGTTCCATGTTTCCATGCTCCGAAAGTAATAGGGCGATCCGTCTCATGTGTTAGACTTCAGCTCAGTCCAGTTGGATAAGGATCTATCTTATGTCGAGGAACCAGTGGCCATTTTAGACAGACAGGTTCGAAAGCTAAGATCAACGAGCATTGCTTCAGTAAAACTATAGTGGAGGGGTCATCCGATCGAGGAGGTGACTTAGGAGACCGAGCATGATATGTATAGCTTCTACCCTCATCTTTTCACCACTCCAGGTATAATTCTAAACCCGTTCGAGGACGAATGTTTGTTTAAGAGAGGGAGGATGTAACGACCCAGTCAGTCGTTTTGAGAGTTGTAGCCCCATTCTCCCATTTACTGCTTATTATGTACTTTATAGTTGTATTGTGACTTGTCGGGGTAGTCAGTTCGAGTTCAGAGAGATTTCGGAATGAATTGAGACACTCAGTCTCAAGGTTGAAAACTTAAGTTGAAAAGGTTGACCGGATATTGACTTATGTATAAACGACCCCGAAATAGAGTTTTGATGATTCCAATAGCTTCGTATGGTGATTTTGGACTTAGGAGCGTGTCCGAAATTTTATTTGGAAACCGGTAATTAAATTAGGCTTTGAATGGCTAAAATAGAGGTTTAACTTTGGAAGTTTGACTGGGGAGTTGACTTTTTTATATCAGGGTCAGAATTCGATTCTGGAAATTTGAATATGTCCATTATGTCATTTATGACTTGTGTGCAAAATTTGAGGTCAATCGGACTTGATTTGATAGGTTTCGGCATCGAATAGAGAAGTTTGAAATTCTTAAGTTTTATTAAGCTTGAATTGGGGTATGATTCATGATTTTAGCGTTGTTTATTGTGATTTGAGGTTTCGACTAAATTCGTATGATATTTTAGGACTTGTTGGAGTATTTGGTTGAGGTCCCGGAGGACTCGAGTGAGTTTCGAAAGGTTAACAGGTCAATTTTAGACTTGGAGCACAGCTGAAGAATTTTTGGTATCCAGCTCTGGTTTCCTTCTTCGCGTTCGCGAAGGGGATAACTGGGGCAGGTGAGAATATGTTCTTCGCGTTTGCTAAGAAGGGACCGTGTTGGCGAAGGGTGATGGCAGTGTTCATCGGGAATGCGTGAAGGCGTTCGCATTCGCGTAGAAGGGCGAGGCCAGGCTGGGGTAATGGGCATTAAAGTTTCGCGTTCGCGAAGGAGAGATCGCGTTCGCGAAAGCCAAGTTTGGCAAGGCATCGCGTTCGCGAAGAGTAATTTTGGGCAGCACAATTTTGTGCTTCGCGAACGCGAGGGACCTGTCGTATTCACGAAGAAGGAATGCCTGGACAGAGAGTTTAAGTTCTGAAAATGGGACTTCCCATTTTTCATTTTTACCGATTTGGAGCTCGGGGAGAGGCGATATTCGGGAGATTTAATTGGTGGATTAAGTTGGAAAAATTATGAAAATTCCTAAGTTTAGATTGAAGATTTGAGGGTCGAGTTGATGTCGGAATTCAGTGATTTTTGTATGGTTGGACTTGTTGTTGAATGGGAGTTCATATTTTATAATTTTTGTCAGATACATGGGCCCCACGAGCGATTTTTGAGTTAAATTTCAAATTTTGTTGGAAAATTAGTATTTTCATATGGAATTAATTCCAATAATTTGTATTGACTGAATCGAAATTATTATTACTAGATACGAGGCTTTCGGAAGCCAGTTCACGAGGCAAAGGCATAGTAGAGTAAAGAATTTCACGGTTCAAGGTAAGTGACTTGTCTAACCCTGTGTGAGGGGAATTCCCCTTAGGATTGGTATTGATGTGATAATTGTGATGTGTTGAAAGTTGTGTACGCGAGGTGACGAGTGTGTACACGGACTTAATGTGGAAGGTTATGTCTTTAAATTGTGTAGATCACTGTTGCATATTAATTAAATTATTTTATCCTATTATATTCATCATCATTGATCTATTTTTATATTTCTAAAATTTGCCTAACCTTTTCTTGCTAATTGCCTTACTTGTTTAGTTGAAACTTTATTTCTTTTATTCTGTACATTTATCGAAGGTTGAATTTCTTAATTGAATTAATATTAATATAAAGTATTTGATATTTTTAAATTTGGTATTGAGGCAACGTGCTAAAAATTCTGAAATATTATTTTTGCTGAGTTATTAATTCTCGAATATTTTGTGAGATTTTTATACTCAATATGATTGACCCGTGAGCTCCTTATTGTGAAAAATATTGTGGTTGTTGATTTATTTTGACAAGTTAAAATATTTGGGCACTTGAGGTGCAAATTGTGATATATTGTGATATTGATACGCATGCGGTGGTATAAGGTCTGGGTGTTGAAACGCATGCGGTGAGATAAGGGTGGCTTGATACGCGTGGCTAGTAGGGGAACTATTAAAATTCATGCGGTGTGATAAGAGTGGCTAAAACGCGGGATGCTATTTCGGAAAAAATATTTTCTTTAAAAATTAAATGTGAAGGCTCCCGCGGTGATATAAAGAAAATGAAATATTGTGAATTTATTTATGATTTGGGACTACGAGGCGGTACCTCATGAGTGCCCTTGTTGATATTTCTCTATGGCTGCATTTACCTTTGGTTATTTTATGTTTTTCTTAAAGTTGTAAATTTCTGTTTTCCTTCCGTGAGGTATTAATTGCCCTTGTTTTGTGTAGTTAAATTGTGACATACTACTTGATTCATTCCCATTGTCATTTTTATTATTATATTGTAAACTTTTCACCCTGTCTTTTTATTATTTCCAGTAGGGCCTGACCTGACCTCGTCACTACTCTACCGAGGTTAGGCTTGTCACTTACTGGGTACCGCTGTGGTGTGCTCATATTATACTTCTGCACATCTTTTTGTGTAGATCCAGGTATTTCCTATCATACCAGGTATCAGTGAATTAGCTGCACGCGGAGACTTCAAGGTATATCTGCCAGCGTCCGCAGATCTCGGAGTCCCCTTCTATCCTTATTGTGTTGCTTTCCTTATTCTCTTTAGACTCTGAGGTATAAAGACACTTAGAATAAATTCTTAAAAATTTGTGACTTCTTTCTACCGGATTTTGGGAGTTGTGATTATTTAAGTTGTCGTTCTTATTTATTTCAGTTGTTAAGAGTTGAGTTTCATATTTATATTCAGTTATTCCGCATAATTGATAGGCTTACCTAGTTTTAAAGATTATGTGCCATCACGACATCTTACGGAGAAAATTTGGGGTCGTGAGAGTAAACAAACATCATTTTTAGGTTGTCTACTACCTGACACTGTGACACATATAACAATAATTAAAGTGACAAGGAACCAATGTGCTGAAAGACCGTTCAGTGTTAAAATGTATAAGTAATCTTTCTCGCAGTAGTTTTTGGCACAATCTTATGTGGAGTCAAAACTAACAAAATTTTTTCTTTCACCAAGGAATGCAATTGAAGTCTCATTTAGTTGACCGGCATAGCTCTTTCTGTTATGTATTCACAATTTGCATTTTTATTTGGTGATAAAAATACTTCCCTTATTAAGTAATCTTTAACACTACTATCAACATTAGCAAGAATGACCAAATTAACCATCTGTTATTGTATGCTCTTCCGTTCCTAACACGAATCAAGAAATATCCACATGTTGGATTTGTTCTTGCTATAATTTTTTGTTAGCTGAATCTTTTTCATTTGATGTCATAAGTATGTTTTCACTAAGCTAAACATTATACTCTCTGATCTTGTCGATTTTGGAACTAATAACAATACTTGGCGAAAATGACCTCTAAAAACTATTAAATTTCCCATCAAATGGTTCATCGACGTCATTATATCTTAAACGCTCCTATTAGGCAATTATGTATATAAAGGAACATGCAATTTAATTAATGAGAGAATTATATAGAATCCAACAATCACTCAATGCCGGAAAATATCATTACATTAGCATAAGTTATGAACTCAAACTGATTGGACAACATCATCTAAACCTGCATAAACGATTAATTTAGTCATGTTAGTTATACAATATAATTATATACTTATAGTATAGAAATATGTATTGTGATGACTTCTTTACTATCAATTTAACACCATCACTCTGCTTTGACATATTAGCAATTGTTGTCTTAATTGTTTGAAGAGGTATGTCGAATCTAGAGTGAGTCGTACGACCTCCTGATAAAATTGCCACTACAATATCACTTGTTATTATTATTATTGTTGTTATTGTTGTTGTTGTTGTTGCTTGTTATTGTTATTTTAAAGCCATCATGCCTCTTGATCTAACGTAAGTAATGCAAGATATGTGCAATTTTTCATGTTCCTCTAAGTCCATCTAAAAAGAATAATCCTGATATATCAGAGTCAAATCTTTGCAATATATATATAGTCTAGAAGCATTTCTCTTGTTTAGGATTTAATTCTAATTATGCATTAAAATCTTTCTTAGGCACTTTTATAGACTTCTCAGGTTAAAACATTATCATCTATCCTTTGATCAAGTTTAGATATATTAATGGCCTCTAGGAAATAATTAATACTTTTTATCTTGTGTTGTAGTTGATTATCAGATAAATTGCATGTATCCTTATAAAGTTTTGTGATAGATTTTTATATTATGTATCCTACAGTTTGCTAAGATCGGTTGGCATGTATCCTTCTTTTTGCTTCTTTGAATTAATGTTTGACACTTTCTTCCATTAAAAGTAATTCTTCAAAAGAAATAAGTCTCTTATATAATTTAACAATAATCCCAAAGATTACCTTTCACCTGTTTTAGGATTAGCACTAATCAGGAAAGAGGTTAAGAAGATCAAATTCTATATAAGAAAACTTTTTAGTTTAAATATTAAATTGCTTAGCAGTAGCAATTTCACCAATTACTCATCTTCATTCTTTTTGTCTATACCTTCGGCTAGGGTTCCAGACATGATACTGTGATTTTTTTTTTGTATATGTACATTTATGCAAACTTCAATGTCTAGTAAGCGCATCTTGAAATACCAAGTGAGCAGATTTTATACATTAGTAGCAATATTAGGAACGCGAAGTTTATTTCTTGGCTCTATTTATAATATTTTTAAAACATTGTAACATTCCTACCCAAAATAAATAAATAAATAAATAAGGAACAGAGAAAATTAGAAATAAAAACATAAATTGAAAGATTTTTTATATTTATCCAACATATACTCATTAACCAACCGAAGATATTATTTTGTACTTAGAAAAGACTTATGAAACAAAAAGACAATTTTTATTTGTGGAAACAAAATCCAAATAATAAAAATTTTCAAGCAAAAACGTGGTTTATAGGGTTATGGCAAGTGATTTATAGCTAAGATTTAAACCTTTTTTTATTTTAGGAATGATGTAGGTTCTTTTGCAGTTTTGAATCCTACTTGGAATAGTAGAAAATTACACATTTTAATATACTAGTCTCTATGTATGTGATTCGCACGTAAAACCTTAGAACTAAGAAGAGAAAGATGAGAAAATAAAAAGCAACGTGACATAGTAGATATTAGAGATATATAGCAATAAACTCGACTAATTCTTTTTACAAAAAAAAAAAAGTTGATTTCATGCAGCTTATGAAAATGTCAAAATGCAATTGTTTAGCTAATATATTCACACCATGACATTTCATTATGACTTTTATTTATTGATCAAAGATCCCCTCCCTTGATAAACCTTGTAATTGTCAACTTTCATATGGAGGCCAATAGCTCGTTAGAAAATTTTGGTCAGAACCTCTATCAGTTTCTTCACTTATAATATTCAGTCCAACCATGAGGCTAATTAGAACCTGCAATAATAAAGTCAATTCATCATATCATCCAAGTTATATTTTGAACTGCAAACTGTATAAATTAAGATAAGCAAACTTCATAACAACCAACAGGGTGAGATCACATTGTCAATGTTACATAGAAGATTAAAGCCAGAACGATAAAATATAAATAATAGATCTTGTTTTCATATACTAATGTCAAGAAATCTCTTAGCATATTTTAGGTGGACTGATGAATAGAGTACAGCTGCTTTGCGGAAATTTAGTGCCAAAGCTCAATATTCCTAACCCTTTGGAATGATGAACTTAGCCATCTTTGAGAAAGAAGCTAATTTTGTAGTTATCTTTTTTTTTTTTTTTACGTATAGAAAGCCAAAGTGGATTGATATTAAAAGTCCTTACAATTTCATGTTAGTCTGAATTTTAGTTCACTTCAATCTCTATTTAGGCAAAGTCTATATATTACTATTTTGTCCGATATCTTCTAATAAATTATTAACTATTAGATGACATAAAAGTCAGTCAATATTTTAAGAATATTTTTGTCATCCAATATTTAGCGTGAAATATTCATACTTTTATAATAATATAGATTATTAGCAAAGTCAGGAGCTTATTGTTGGATTTCCCAAAATACAGGTTTAGCGGCCTAAAGGTACAAATATAACATTACTTTTAGTTGAATTCAAAGTTTTAGATATTGGATTCTAAAATATTACAATATTATCTAATATTAATTACCATTTTTATCTAATATTGAACTATTTTTAAAAATATTTTATCTTTCAAATCATAAAATTAGATCAATAGTCATGTATTCATAATAAATTCAATTCAAATAGAAGCATGTAGAAGAGTACTATTTCCTTTGTTGTTAATTATCAAGAGAATTCATTGTGAGCACATAATTTTTGCCCTATGAAAATACTCCTATAAAATCCACAAAAAATAAAATTTCTAATTGTTTTTTATTTTTTATAGAATTTCTAGGAATTTTTTTTAATTGTTTGTTTGCATTTAGTTGCATTTTTGTGCAGATTTAATATTTCAAAATCATAAAAACACCATAAAAATCTTCATTCCATATCATTTTAGGTTTTAATTATATTTTTTTAAGAATTAATTACTTATTAATTATAGAATTAATACATGAAAATCACAACAAAAAATACATTAGTAACTTTACATGCATTGTTAGTTAATTAAATTAGTTAATTGTGAGAAAAATAGGTAAGTATGTTTAATTTTACAAATTAGATTTGATTTAGGATTTAATTTAAGATTTTAATTAACATAGCTAGATTTTAAAATCAAAGTAAGAAAGAAGTAGGTTTGTTTGGGTCTTTTAAAATGCATATGGGCCCGTTCATGATGAGGCCCAAACCCCACCAAAAATCTGCTCCAAGCCCAGTCTCCCTTAAAGCCAATCCAACTCAATTCCTCTACCCGGTCCAGGCCCCCCCATAACCCCAAACGACACAGTTTTACCCCTCGCAAATCTCAGCCGTTCATCAAGCTTGATCCAACGGCCCGGAACTGAACCACACTCTCTCATATAACTGTCCTAAAAGACCCCCCCCCCAAACCCTAGAGACTTCCACTATTCTCTCATCTCCCTCATCTCTCCCAAATCCCCTCAGAACCCTAGCCGCCCCAAAAATCGCCACCGACGATCTCCACTCCAAACAACCCCTAAAGCTTCACCAGACAATTCTCACTCCTTTCTCACCATGTATCTCTTTGTTGTTTCCCTCAAAACCCTAAAAATCTCTCAATTTGTAGATCTAAGGAATCATAAAATCTAAATCCTTCTCTTTTTTTTATTCTTCTTCAAATTTTGGTTCATTTAGGTTCAATACCAAAGCCAGTCGTCTTGTCCCTTTACGAACTACAATTTCATGGTAGTTTCAGTTCATGAGATTTTTTAAAAAATCAAATGGCCCTCGTCACAGTTCATTCCATTAGCTGGCCTGTGCTCGAAGTTGTTATATGTAGCACTAGTTGTGCTTTCGAGTATTGAGCCAGTACTCATATGGCAACATTGAACACTGACCAGATTTCTTTGCCAGAGTTTGGTCAGTCACCAGTCCTCTCTTGGCCAGCACATGTACGGCATCGATTGGTAACTTTTTGACTTTCTCTTTTATTTATTTCCTTATTAATTTCAATGAATTCCTGTTTTGCATTCTCTTTTCTCTTAGTTCAATTTAGTTAGACGTTTTGCATATTACCTGCTTAATTGTGTGTTTTGCATGATTAGTTTAATAGTTTGACTGCATTAGTTAGTCGCATGTTTGAATTAGGATTTATTTGTTAAATTATTTAGGTTTTGCATATGGCTGCTCTGTGTTTTCTTATCTCTAGATTGTTCGAGTTCTTAATGATAGTTTGTTTGTAATTAACAAAAGCCTAAAAAGGGTTGAAAGAGATAGAAAATTAGGAAATCTTTTGTTAAATTGCTGAGAAAGTGTTAGAAAGTATTAGAAGGGATTAAAGTGCAATTAGGTAAAATTTGGGATTTGAAAAGAGGTAAAAACGAAAGTAAAAAGGGCTGAAAAGAAGGGAAATAACATCAAAAATAGGAAATAATTATTTTAATTGGACAGTTGTCCATTTCTGTTTAAAAAGATGCCAATTCCCTGATTTCCTCACGTAGAGGACACTCTCTCATTCTCTCATAGAGGATACTTTGATTCTATATAAAGACCACACATTTCCTCACACAGAGGGAATTCTCGGCAGAAACTATACATATACTCTCTCAGCTTGACTGAGTTTCTCCAAAAGACTCTGAAATTTTCAAATTTAAATACATAAAAACCAAAAAAAGAGAGGGAAGATTCAAGGCTGTTTCTAATTCCTAATTTTGTTGCTGCGTATTCTAGGTTTCATAGATGTGTGAGTTAAAAAACTCACTGTTTTTGCTGTTGTATTCAATTGGCTAGTCTGAGCTGTAGCTTTTGAAGTTTCAGATTTCTCTTTGTTTTCTTTGTTGCTGTTTCCCTGTTAAAAGGTGCATTTATCCACCATGTTAGCTTTACTCGAACTATAAATGACGTTGGTTTGTTTATGCTATACTCTTGCAATATTTTAGTAGTTTTCAGCATGTCTAAAGTCTTAAATCTGTTTTAGTTTTTCATCTTTGTTAATCTGTGCAATTGTTGGAGTGTTAAGATTATGTGAATGGTCTGTTGAATATCAATAGGTGGTGTAGCCATTATTTGAATGTCATTTTATCTTTTTTTTTTCTTCTCTTTCTTCATGGAATGTATGTGAGTTTCATTATGTACACCTAATCATGAAATGATGCAGGAGTCTGATTTTATATTCTCCTTCAAATCTGCCCAAAGCATAGTTTCTTTTTGAATTTGACAAGTGAGGATAGCTTCGTAGCTATTTTGTCACAAAGCTCTAATAAGCCAAGAAGATCATGAGACGTGGCAATTGCGGATAATTATCAGTTTATTAGAATATATAAATAGTTTAAAGCATTATCCTAATGTATATTCTACCTCAGATTTACAGATGTATGAACTAGTTGTTAATGGTGCTTAAATCTAGCATCTATTCAGTTTTATTGAAAGTATTTAGTCATTCGTTCAATTAGTTTGACAGATGCATTGTGCTTGCTTTCATTTTTGGCTTACCTTATATCTGTGAATAAGCGTGTAGTGGGTCAGGCCCAGCGAAATTTTTCTTAGGTGAGCTCTTGACATTTTTCGTTTATTTGGGCTTCGGCTTGAGGCCCAGACTTCAAAAGAAGTTTGCAGCTGGAAAGTCCCACGCAATTGGGCGTCACATGGAAGCCTATTTGGACATTATTTATCCTTATGTTATACTTAGCCCATGTCTCCTTATACCTGGCCGACATAGCTAAAAAAGTTATTAGAATTTCTAGAACATGATCATTCTCTGTTTTTAAATGGCAAACGCTGTCGGCTTGTTTTCTTTTTCGTAAATTGACTTAGTCCCTTTAAATAATTGTAATTAGCCCATTTCTTATTAGTTAACTCAGTTGATTTCTTCTCGTTTAGTCAAGTAATTGAATATGCCAAGGAATCCATTATTTGATCCTACAAAGAACTTCTCCATAAATCATGGCCTCACATCAAATCTCAAAATAGTTTAGGAAGATAATTCTAAATATCGTAGTTTGCTTTAGGCACGAATATTAAACCATCGTGATCATGATTACGGTTCCAGTGGCATGGTCACGATATATAAATCTCAATTCAAGTGTGCGTTTCATGCGATTTGACCTCAACTTCAAATAATAATAATAATAAACATGTTATAAATTGCGGGTGCATTTCACGTGGCACGGTTTGCAATATGTACAAAAGCAACGAGTGCCCGACATCGCGAATTGTTCAGATAAATTCCATAAATATTAAAGCAGTTCAATAAATAATTAAAAGTGGTATAGAAACGGTAATGCACATACGTCTTAAAACATGTAATGTTTCTGATAATTAGGCCAATTATTAATTGTTAAGCAACCGTTCTAAAATCACGAAACTCGGGAGTACCTCACACCTTCTCCCGGGTTAATAGAATTTCTTACCCGGTCTTTTGTGTTAGCGGACCATAAATAGAGTCAATTTCCTTAATTTGGAATTTTTAAAAAAAGCAGTGACTTGGGACACCATAATAATTATTCCAAGCGGCGACTCTAATTAATTAAATAATCACATTTTGAATAATACTATTTTAATTGAAAAAACTCCCTATTCTTCGGAAAAAGGAGGTGTGACAGCTTTGACGACTCTGCTGGGGACTAAGAACCCAAAATCTCTGGTTCAGGGTTCAGAATTCGAGCTTGAGCTTAGATGACTTTTATAATTGGCTTGTTGTTGATTGTCTGATATTACTTATTTGAGCCTAATGTGCTAATTGCCTCTCTTTACCGCTTTAATATTGTCGTGAAATGTATATAAACTGTTACGCCACCCTTCTTCTCTCTCAGTCTTCTAAATCTTTTGGGGAGCGTGATTTTCACGTGGCTTCTTTTCTGTTAGAGTCATACCCTTAATTTTAAAACGAGGATCGGAGGAGTTGCAAAGCCGGTGAAGCTTATGTAGTCCTGGTACGCTGCCCCTCCCTCGACTCGAGTTGTCTGCTCGGCTAAGCCAAGTCTAGAACAACACACCCTAGGATTTAAACCTAGAATAACATAGCCTCATGCCGGATCCCTAGTAGGAAATATTTTTTGCATCACGTGCATTTGACTTTGGGGACTCAACACAGGTGTTGGATCCGTCTAGGACAGGTGTACCTAAATTAAAAGACCATCCTGATGCATTTTACGTGCTACTTGTGCATATGTTTGTTTCAGCGTGCATACTGATGTGCTTTTAGAATAGGGAAAGAAAATCAGAAAAACAAAAAACCAAGAGTGAGGTAGGACAGAGAATTTACCCTGTTCTGAAAATTTCAGGTATTTGAAAACCCCAAAACTCTGCCGAAAAAAAGAGAAAAAAAGGCATTTCAAAATAAGCCAATAATTTTTAAAAGTCATATTTTCCTGTTGTGTCAACACTTACCGAACTACGCGAGTCTGATTCTCACCGAATGTGAGATACGTAGGCAACTCCTATCAGGTCCGGCCTCTTTTTTGCAAAATTGACCAAAATAAGAACCTTTTTGAAACATGGTCA
Organism: Nicotiana tomentosiformis; assembly: GCF_000390325.3. Taxonomy (NCBI): domain Eukaryota; kingdom Viridiplantae; phylum Streptophyta; class Magnoliopsida; order Solanales; family Solanaceae; genus Nicotiana; species Nicotiana tomentosiformis. Next base: position 71,091,383 of record NC_090821.1, on the reverse strand, counting down.
TCACCCGTGACCGTTCTTGTCAAAATAGTCTTAAAACGTTTTCTTGGGACGCCAGAAGGCTATTTTCGCAAGAATAGCCACAATGTAAACTCAAGTCAGTCTTTTCTCTATAATCAACATCAATTGGCAGAAACAACGCTATAATCTCTCTATTTGTAAAAACAACCCATGTTTTTGTTGCTGAGTTTATCGAACTGAATTTTCAAAATTAACCACTTTGTGTTTTTGGAAAATGTGTCGGTTTTGATCATTTGTCCTCAATTTACTTGCAGAATGAGCACCATTTAGAATATACCTTTTGGGGTTGTATATGAGATTCCACTAAGAATTCGCATATGGTGGAATGACCTGGGGGAGGTCAGCAAGCATTCTGTGACTAAAGCATTAGGTGGGCTCACCGGTCTTCTGCAGATTAAGCCCAGGGTTGATTTGATCGAGGCACTGATACCATTCCAGGACCCGGCACACAATATTTTTCACATCTCAGATTTTGAATTGACCTTTACGCTGGAGGAGATAGCAGGTTATGCTGATTTTGACGGGAGTCTTAGGCATCAATATCCAATAGCACCCAAAATTGTGACTCCTCATAAATTTTTGGACCTTCTTGCATTAACCGGTAAGATAAAAAATTAAAATTTGGCCGAAGGTTTCTGTACATTCCACCTTTTGTATAGTCGGTACGGGGACCCCCACTGGTTTGAGGCTCCAAATACTGGTTTGAGTCACCAGGGAAAGAAAAATAAGTGGGAAACACGCCGAGGTTTAGCCTTCATAGTCACATTCCTAGGCACTCTGATATGCCCAAGAAGTGACAGACACATAGAGTTAGGACTCGTAGGAATGGCTGACTTTCTGTTTAAGAAGACCAACGGCACTCTTGTGCCGATGATTCTTGCAGAGATCTATCGAGCTCTAACTTCCTGTCTAACTGGTGCAAAATTCTTTAAGGGTTGTAATATGCTTTTGCAAATGTGACTGGTGGAACAACTCTGTCATCGCCCAAGGTACATGAACTACGGATTAAGCGGACTTAGTTGCATCGAAGAATACGAAAACATGGTAAACGGCTATGAGGTACCAGACAGTACTGAAGCATGGTTCACACATCTGGGTTCTTTAACCACAAAGCAAAGTGAGTGGACTTTCAGTTGGCTCCCGGTCAACGAAGTTATCTATATGTCTGCCGACGTGTACTTTCTTTTATTGATGGGTCTTCGGAGTATTCAGTCGTACGCTCCACATCGGGTTTTACGCCAGTTGGGAATGTAACAACCCGACCGGTCATTTTTCTTTCTAGAACTATGTTCCCCTAAATAAGACTTTCCGTATGTGCTTTTACTATTTTATGAATTATGGGGATGGTTAGTTCGGGATTTGGAAGGGTTCAGATTGAAATCGGAACACTTGATTCCTTAAGGTTGGCTTAAAATGCTAAATTTGACTTCGATCAATATTTTTGAGTAAACGACCTCCGAATCGGGATTTGATGGTTCCAATAGGTTCGTATGATGATTTCGGACTTGGGCGTATGCTCGCATCGGGTTTTGGATGACCCGGGAGCATTTCAGCGCCTAATAGTGGAAGTTGGCATTTTGGATGAATTTCATAAGTTTGGGTTGAAATGGATCTTTACATTATAGACGTCCATTTGGGATTCCAAGCCTGAGAATAGCACCGTATGGTGATTCTGGACTTAGGAGCACATCCGGAAGTAGACTTGAAGGTCCGTAGGTCGTTTCAGGGTCATTTGAAAAAAAAAATTGTTGTTTTTTAAAAGTTTGACCAAGGGTGAACTTTTTGATATTCGGGTTTGGATTCCAGTTCCGGAAGTTGGAGAACGTCTATAATATCATTTAAGACTTGAACGCAAAATTTGGCTTCATTCCGAGTTGATTTGATAGGAATCGGACGCGCGGAAGTATTTTTTAAAATTTTTGAGTTCATGAGTTAGTCCATGTGTTTTGGCGTCCGATTCGTGGGTTCTGATGTTATTACAGTGTTTCGATCGCTCGAGCAAGTTCGTATGATATTGTTAGACTTGTGTGTGTGTTTGGTGTGGAGCCCCGAGGGCTCGGGTGAATTTCGGACGTTCGGGAAGATGAGAAAAACTTTAGTTTTTCTAGTGTTTCTTGGCAGTTGTTGCAGGTCTCGCAAATGCGAGAATTTGTTCGCATTTGCGAACCTCGCATTTGCGAGGAAGGCTTCGCAATTGCGAAGAAGCCTGACCTGGGCAGTGTTCGCATTTGCGACACTTTGGTCGCATTTGCAATTTCAATAGTGTCCGCATTTACGATCTTGGAAGTAGAAGCCCAGGTTTGCATTTGCGATGGATTTTTCGCATTTGCGATCTTCGTATTTACGAACCAAGTGTTGCAAATGCGATATCTGAGACCTGGGCATAACTCTATTAAATGCGGGACTTAGGCCATTTAGCTCATTTTCTTTATCTCTTGGACGATATTTGGAGCTCTTGGAAGGGGGTTTTCACCTAGCACTTTGAGGTAAGTAATTTCTACCCAACATGAGTTAAATACATAGATTATGGGTAGATTAACATGTAAAAAATATGAAATCAAGGGTTTAGATGAAAAACTTAGGTTTTGACAAAAATAAAATTTAACCACGAAATTGGTTATGGAATTTAGTGAAAATCATATAATTGAGTTCATGAGGTTATGGGTAATAATCGTCTTAAAAATATTTCCGGAATCCGGGCATATGGCCCGGGGGTGAGTTTTAGGAATTCTTCAATTGGGGTTGGGTACTCGCTTTAATAGTTAGAATATGAATTTTTGAGCCTATATTGACTATTTTATATAACATTTGACTAGTTTCGGGTCATTTTGGCACTAAATTGAGGGTTTGAGCACAAATCTTGGATCGGAAGTAGGCTTGGGATAAGGTAAGTCTCTTTTCTAACCTTATAAGAGGGAATTAACCCCATAGGTGGACTTAATTCATATGTTCTTCTATTTGTGGGGGGCTACGTACACGCGAGGTGATGAGAGCCCGTACGTAGCTACTACTCATGCTTATGTCCTGGTAGTTTTAGGTTTCACCATATTTTGTTGACACCGTAATTTGATTATGCTTATTAATTGTCTTGAATAGAGTTGAGGTTGAGGATATCAAGATTTTAAGAGTTTCTAGTTGAATTTCTTATCTTGGAAAGAATTGAGGGATATTATGATAACTTGAAAAAAATCTATGTTCAACCGTGTCAGAAGTATATTCCGCGAGCGGGGTAAATTTTCACTACTCTTATGGGAGCGGGCCGTTCGCCTCGGCAGGTTAATAGATGCATTTATGGTTCATGTCGTTCGACCCTCGGCAGTGCATACAGTTTATGTTTATATATATTTGGATTGGGCCGTACGTCCTCGACATAATTCGTGCGTGATAATACTGAAGCCCTCTTATATCATTGACTTGAGAGGTTAAATATTTAAATTGAGGGAAAAGATTTGGTTTTTACTGTGGTAAAAGTATTGTTTAATTATTCTTGCTCCGAGTTCTATTGTCATCTATATATATCATGTTTAATTAGAATTTCACAGTATATTATATTGTTGGCCCATAGTAAGTGTCGAAGTCGACCCCTCGTCACTACTTCTTCGAGGTTAGACTAGATACTTATTGGGTACATGTTGTTTATGTACTCACGCTACACTTCTGCACTGAATGTGCAGGATCTGAGGCAAGTGCATCTGGATATCGGTTCGGCGCGTACACTTGATTATCACTTCGAGGCTTCACGGAGAGTTTCTTTCTGAGCCCGTTCTGCAGCAGCTAGAGTCTTTCTTTTGATTGCATTTTTCTGTCGATATCACTTCGGAGAGTAGACTAGTATTCTTTTGTATCTTCTACTAGATGCTCATATACTTGTGACACCAGGTCTTGGCACACACTAGTAGACTTGCGGTTTTGGTTTTATTCTATGATTCTTATTGCACACAGTTACTTTCGTGTTATTTATTTTAGATCTGTTATTTCTCAAATTCGTTTTAAATTAAGGAAAGTTTAATTACTTGGAAAAGAAATTGTTAAAAAGAGGAAATGACGTGACTAGTTCACAGTTGGCTTGCCTAGCGGCTGCGTTAGGTGCCATCACGACCTATTATGAAATTGGGTCGTGACAATATGGTATCATAGCATTAGGTTCACGTAGGTCTCACAAGGCATGAGCAAGCCTAATAGAATCTTGCGGATCAGTGCGAAGACATCCGTACTTATCTTCGAGAGGCTATAGGGTGTTAGGAAACTACTCTTTATTCATATCCTATCGTGCAGTTAATGGTGTACTAAGTTTCTTTCTGTTGTTCTTTCACAGATGGTGAGAACGCACACGACAGACGTTCCAAACCTGGGAAGGGCTGTCTCTCTATGGTTAGAGGCCGAGGCAGAGGTCGGGGGAGGGCACCTACCCGAGGTAGGGGACGAGGACGTTCTAGAGTTGCCCTAGTTGTACTACCAGCAGATCCAGTGAAGGATTCCATTATTGAGGAGCAGGGCGAGGTGCCCATAGCAGAGCTAGCCCCTGTCGATTTTTTGTCAGCACCGGGCTTTCAGGAGGTCATGGGCCATATGCTACGGTTCATGGATTCTATGACCCAGGCTGGTTTATTTCCAGTAAACCCAGCCACATCTCAGGCGGGAGGGGGAGCACATACCCCTACTGCTTAGGCTCCAATACATACGACTATCGTATATCAGACCCCGGGTGCACTACCCGTGGGCAGTGCCCAGCCACTTACAGCAACGACACCTGAGCCCAGACCAGCTGTGGCCGGCGAGCCGCAGAAGCTATTGGATAGATGGACTAGGCTACACCCTCATGTCTTCGGAGGTGAGCGACATGAGGATCCCCGGGATTTTATTGATTGATGCAGGTATAGACTGCACAACATGAGGATATTAGAGTCCCACGGGGTGGATTTCACTACTTTCCAGCTGGAGGGCAGGGCCCGTAGGTGGTGGCAGTCTTATCTTCTCGGCAGGCCGGTAGGTTCTCCTCCCATGACTTGGGACCAGTTTACATGCCTATTCTTGGACACGTATATTCCACCCTCTCAAAGGGAACTGTTGCGGTGTAAGTTTGAGCATCTCCAGCAGGGTCAGATGTCAGTGACCGACTATGAGGCGAGATTCTTTGAGTTGTCTCGCCATGCACTTATAATACTTCCTACTAATGCTGAGAGAGTACGGAGGTTTGTTGCAGGGTTGCACTCTGGCATCCAAGCTACTATGGCCCAAGAGGTCGAGATGGGTACTTCTTATCAGTTGGTTGTGGAGATAACTCGGAGGATTGAGGGCTACCATCAGCGAGGTAGAGAGCAGATGCAACGGGACAAGCGGTTTCGTTTTTCTGGAGAGTTTAGAGGTGCCCCGGCTGGGGGTCGAGGTTAGTTTGGGAGGGTTCAGCTTAGCAGGACCACATATCCTGTACCACCACCTCCTCGGGTTACTCCAGCGCGACCCTATTTCAGTGCCATACCATAGAGTTTATACCGCCCACCAGCTATTCAGGGTTCTTCCGGTTGGTATTCAGGCCATCAGGGTCAGACTTCAGGGCAGCAGTCTACTGCTCCGAGGGGTTGTTACGAGTGTGAAGATCCTGGTCACATGAAGAGATTTTTTCCCAGCCTCCGGGGCAAGGTAGTGCAGCAGAGTCATCAGCCTATGATTTTAGCACCAGTAGCTGCACCAGTCGTCCGGCCGCTCAGAGGCGGAGGGAAGGTGGGTAGGGGTCATCCTAGAGGTAGAGGCCAGGCAGGTGAAGGCTAGCTAGGTGGTGCTCCAGCTAGGTTTTATGCTTTCTCGGCCAGACCAGATGTAGTGGCCTCAGATGCTGTGATCACAGGTATTATTTCTGTCTGTGTTAGGGATGCTTTGGTATTATTTGATCCAGGGTCCACCTATTCATATGTGTCATCTCTGTTTGCTTGTATCCTGGATATTCCTCGTGAGTCCTTGGGCACTCATGTTTATGTGTCCACTCCTGTGGGCGATTCTGTTGTTATGGATCGGATCTATCGGTCCTGTGTGGTAACATTTTGTGGATACGAGACTAGAGCGGATCTTTTGTTACTTTATATGACCGACTTTAAGGTCATCCTGGGCATGGACTGGCTATCCCCATATCATGCCATCCTTGATTGCCATGCTAATACTGTTACATTGGCGATGCCAGAGTTGCCTAAATTGGAGTGGAAGGGTTCGTTCGTTAGTGCATCTAGTCGGGTTATCTCTTTTATGAAGGCTCGACATATGGTCGAGAAGGGCTATTTGGCTTATCTAGCTTATGTTTGGGATACTACCGCAGAGACCTCGGTGATTGATTCGGTACCAGTAGTCCGAGAGTTCTCCGATGTATTTCCTTCTAATCTTCTAGGCATGCCACTAGACCGTGATATCTATTTCTGTATTGATTTGGCTCCAGGTACCCAGCCTATATCTATCCCACTGTACCGTATGGCTTCAAAGGAGTTGAAGGGGTTGAAGTAACAGCTTGAGGAGTTACTATCAAAGGGGTTTGTCAGAACGAATGTATCACCTTGGGGTGCACCAATGTTATTTGTGAAGAAGAAAGATGGGACTTTGCGGATGTGCATCGATTACCGCTAGTTGAACAAAGTTACCATTAAGAACAAGTACCTGTTGTCACGTATTGATGATTTGTTTCACCAGTTGCAAGGTTCTATAGTGTTCTCTAAGATCGACTTGAGATCAGGTATCATCAGTTAAAGATTCGGGACTCGAATGTTCCGAAGACTGCTTTCCGTACTAGATATGGCCATTATGAGTTTCTAGTGATATCCTTCGGCTTGACTAACGCTCCATCGACGTTTATGGAATTGATGAACAGGGTGTTCAGGACATATATTGATTTGTTTGTCATTGTCTTCATTGATGACATTTTGATCTACTCACGTAGCATGGAGGAGCACGGGCATCATTTGAGAGTGGTGCTTCAGACCTTGCGGGAACAAAAGCTATATGCTAAGTTCTCCAAGTGTGAGTTTTGGCTAGATTCTGTAGCATTCTTGGGGAATGTTGTATCAGGCGAGGGTATTAAGGTGGATCCCAAGAAGATTAAGGTAGTTCAGAGTTGGCCTCGTCCTACTACGTCGACTGAAATCAGGAGCTTCTTGGGGTTAGCAGGTTATTATCGCCGATTTGTGGAGGGCTTCTCATCTATTGCTGCACCTTTGACTAGATTGACCCAGAAGGGTGCTCCGTTCCATTGGTCCGATGATTGTGACGCGAGCTTCTAGAAGCTCAAGACAGCTTTGACTACAGCACCAAATCTAGTGTTACCTTCCAGCTCTGTGATGTATATTGTGTATTGCGACGCTTCACGCATTGGTTTGGGTTGTGTATTGATGCAGGAGTGGCGAGTTATTGCATATTCTTCACGTCAGCTGAAGCCCCATGAGAATAATTATCTTGTGCATGATTTGGAGTTGGCCGCGATTAGTCATGCTCTTAAGATTTGGAGGCATTATCTTTATGGGGTGTCGTGTGAGGTTTACACTGATCATCGTAGCTTGCAGTATTTGTTCAAACAAAGGAATATCAATTTTAGGCAGTGTAGATTGCTTGAGTTACTGAAGAATTATCACATCACCATTCTTTATCATCCGAGCAAGGCGAATGTAGTCGCAGATGCCTTGAGTAGAAAGGCAGGGAGTATGGGTAGCTTGGCCTTCATTTCAGCAGAGGAGCGGCCACTAGCTTTGGACATTCAGTCCTTGGCTAACAGACTTGTGAGGTTGGATATTTCAGATCCCAGCCGAGTTCTTGCATGCGTCGTCGCCCAATTTCCACTATTGGAGCAGATCAAGGCTCGACAGCTTGATGATCCGCACTTGTTTTTCCTCAGAGAGACGGTACTACAGGGTGGTGCCAAAGCGGTTACTATCGGCGAGGATGGTGTTATGCGACTCTAGGGTCGTCTATGTGTTCCTAACGTCGATGGCTTAAGGGAGAGGATTTTAGAGGAGGCACACAGTTCTCGATATTCCATTCACAAAGGTGCTACAAAGATGTATCGCGACCTGTGGCAGCATTATTGGTGGCGGCAGATTAAGAAAGACATAGTTGAGTATGTAGCTAGGTGCCTAAATTGCCAACAGGTTAAGTATGAGCACCAGAGGCTAGGTGGCCTACTCGCAGACGACTATACCTAAGTGGAAGTGGGATCAATTCTTACCTTTGGCCGAGTTTGCTTACAACAATAGTTGTCAGTCCAACATCGAGATGGCTCCATTTGAGGCTTTATATGGTCGGCGATGTTGTTCTCCCATTGGGTGGTTTGAGCCCGGCGAGGCTAAGTTATATGGTACCGATTTGGTAAAGGATGCCTTGGAAAAGGTAAAATTGATTCAGGAGCGACTTCGCACAGCACAGTCCATACAGAAGAGTTATGCGGATCAGAAGGCGCGTGATTTATCATTTATGGTGGGCGAGAAGGTTCTCTTGAAAGTCTCGCCGATGAAGGGGATTATGAGATTCGGGAAGAAGGGCAAGTTGAGCCCAAGGTTTATAGGCCCATTTGAGGTGTTAAGACGAGTTGGGGAGGTTTCTTATGAGCTTGCCTTACCTCCCAGCCTATCGGGAGTTCATCCGATTTTCCACGTGTCTATGCTCCGGAGGTATCATGCCGAATTGTCACATGTGTTGGACTTCAACACGATTCAGTTAGATGAGAGCCTGGGTTATGAGGAGGAGCCAGTTGCCATTATTGATAGGCAGGTTCGCCAGTTGAGGTCCAAGGGGATTTCCACGGTAAAGGTTCAGTGGAGGGGCCAACAAGTCGAAGAGGCGACTTGGGAGTCCGAGGAGGACATGCGGAGTAGATATCCATACTTATTCAGCACTCCAGGTATGATTCTAGACTCGTTCGAGGGCGAACGTTTGTTTAAGAGGTGGAGAATGTAACGACCCGACCGGTAGTTTTGCTTTATTGAACCCCGTTCCCGTAAATAAGATTTTCTATACGTGCTTTTACGGTTTTATGACTTGCGGGGATGGTTAGTTCGGGATTTGGAAGGGTTCATATTAAAATTAGAACATTTGGTTCCTTAAGGTTGGCTTAAAAGGCTAAGTTTGACTTCGGTGAACATTTTTGAGTAAACTATATCAGAATCGGGATTTGACAGTTTCAATAGGTTTGTATGATAATTTCGGACTTGGGCGTATGCTCGGGTTGGGTTTTGGATGAACCGGGAGCATTTCAGCGCCAAATAGTCGAAGTTGGAATTTTGGATAAATTTCATAAGTTTGGGTTGAAGTGGATATTTACATTATAGACGTCCATTTGGGATTCTGAGCCTGGGAATAGCTCCGTATGGTGATTCTGGACTTAGGGGCGCGTCCGGAAGTGGATTTGGAGGTCCGTAGGTCGTTTCGGGGTCATTTGGCGAAAAATGGAAATTTGAAGTTTTTGGAAAGTTTGACCGAGGGTGGACTTTTTGATATCGGGTACGGATTCTGGTTCCGGAAGTTGGTATAGGTCCGTAATGTCATTTAAGACTTGCACTCAAAATTTGGAGTCATTCCGAGTTGATTTGATAGGAATCGGACGCGCGAAAGTACTTTTTGAAGTTTTTGAGTTCATGAGTTAATCCGTGCATTTTGGCATCCGATTCGTGGGTTCTGATGTTATTTCAGCGTTTCGATCACTCGAGCGAGTTCGTATGATGTTGTTAGACTTTTGTGTGTGTTTGGTGTGGAGCTCCGAGCGCTCGGGTGAGTTTCGTACGTTTGGGAGGATGAGAAAAACTTCAGTTTTTCTGGTGTTTCTTGGCAGCTGTTGCAGGTCTCGCAAATGTAGGAATTTGTTCGCATTTGCGAGGAAGGCTTCGTAATTGTGAAGAAGCCTGACCTGGGCAGTGTTCGTATTTGGCACACTTTGGTCGCATTTGCGATCTCAACAGTGTCCGCATTTGCGACTCTTTAGTTGCATTTGCGACCTTGGTAGTAGAAGCCCAGGTTCGCATTTGCGATGGATTTGTCTCATTTGCGACCTTCGCATTTGCGAACCAGGTGTCGCAAATGCGACATCTTAGACCTGGGGACAACTCTATTAAATGTGGGACTTAGGCCATTTTGCTCATTTTCTTTATCTTTTGGGCGATTTTTGGAGCCCTTGGAAGGGGGTTTTCACCTAGCACTTTGAGGTAAGTAATTTCTATACAACATGAGTTAAATACATAGATTGTGGGTAGATTAACATGTAAAACTTGGTGAAATCAAGGGTTTAGATGAAAAACATAGGTTTTGACAAAAATGGAATTTAACCACGAAATTGGTTATGGAATTTAGTGAAAATCCTATAATTGAGTTCATGAGGTTATGGGTAACAATCGTCTTTAAAATATTTTCGGAATTCGGGCACGTGGGCCCGGGGGTGAATTTTGAGAATTCTTCAATTGGGGTTGGGTACTCACTTTAATAGTTAGAATATGAACTTTTGAGACTATATTGACTATTTTATATAACATTTGACTAGTTTCGAGTCGTTTTGGCACTAAATTGGGGGTTTGAGCACAAATCTTGGATCGGAAGTAGGCTTGGGACATGGTAAGTCTCTTTTCTAACCTTGTAAGAGAGAATTAACCCCATAGGTGAACTTAATTCATATGTGCTTCTATTTGTGGGGGGCTACGTACGCGCGAGGTGATGAGAGTCCGTACGTAGCTACTACTCATGCTTATGTCCGGGTAGTTTTAGGTTTCACCATGTTTTGTTGACACCGTTATTTGATTATGCTTATTAATTGTCTTGAATAGAGTTGAGGTTGAGGATATCAAGATTTTAAGAGTTTCTAGTTGAATTTCTTATCTTGGAAAGAATTGAGGGATATTATGATAACTTGAAAAAAATCTATGTTCAACTATGTCGCAAGTATATTCTGCGAGCGGGGTAAATTTCCACTACTCTCATGGGAGCGGACCGTTCGCCTCGACAGGTTATTAGATGCATCTATGGTTCGTGCCGTTCGACCCTCGGCAGTGCACACAGTTTATGTTTTTATATATTTGGATCAGGCCGTACGTCCTTGGCATAATTCTGCGTGATAATACTGAAGCCCTCTTATATTTGATATTGTTTTATTGACTTGAGAGGTTAAATAGTTAAATTGAGGGAAAAGATTTGGTTTTTACTATGGTAAAAGTATTGTTTAATTATTCTTGCTCCGAGTTCTATTGTCATCTATATATATCATGTTTAATTAGAATTTCACAATATATTATATTGTTGGCCCATAGTAAGTGTCGAAGTCGATCCCTCGTTACTACTTCTTCGAGGTTAGACTAGATACTTACTGGGTATATGTTGTTTATGTACTCACGCTACACTTCTTTACTGAATGTGCAGGATCTGAGGCAGGTGCTTTTGGATATCAGTCTGGTGCACACACTTGATTACCACTTCGAGGCTTCACGGAGAGCTGCCTTCTGAGCCCGTTCTGCAACAGCAGGAGTCTTTCTTTTGATTGTATTTTTCTGTCTATTTTACTTCTGACAGTAGATTAGTATTCTTTTGTATATTCTACTAGATGCTCATACACTTGTGATACCAGATTTTGGCACACACTAGTCGACTTGCGGTTTTGGTTTTATTCTATGATTATGATTGCACACAGTTGCTTTCGTGTTATTTATTTTAGATCTGTTATTTCTCAAATTCTTTTTAAATTAAGGAAATTTTAATTACTTGGAAAAGAATTTGTTAAAAAGAGGAAATCACGTGACTAACTCATAGTTGGCTTGCCTAGCGGCGACGTTAGGCGCCATCACGGCCTATTATGAAATTGGGTCATGACAGGGGAGGGATCAAAAAGTCCCTCATGAAGAAGATCTGAGTGCGCAGGTTATTGAGCTACGCCCAGGGACTGCATTTCCGGAAGAAAAGGTTCGCGAGGTTTGGCGTCAATGTAGGTTTTTGGAGCCATAGACTCTGGTGCGGGATTTATCATCTAGTAAAGTAGAGTCTAACAACACAGCGTGTTATGGAAAGAGAGCTCGGGTCGATCAAGAGCCAGAACAGCCCGCCAAAAGGCCCCATGTCTAATAATTCACTGACGGGGCACAAGAACAGTGGGTCTGGTTAGCCAAAAAGAAGGAATACCAGACCACCATTAGCAAGTTAGAACATCATGTCAGAACCATCAAATTTGAAAGTGGGTTACAAGCTGGTGAAGATGTGGGAGAAATGAAAAGGTTATCGCGAGAAAATGAAGCCCTTCGAGCATAGCTCCGGGAAATGAAAATAGCCATCGAGACGTCGGTAAAAAGTGAGAGGGATGAAAAAATCATAAACAACTTGAGGCGAAAAGTGCATGACTATGCGGCCGACCTGACAAAGGCCGAGAAAGATTTGGCAAAAGCTCGGGCGAGGGTGGAGAAAGATGCAGAAGAGCAGACAAAGTCATCCTGCCAGTTAAAGCAAAGATATGATAGAGAAGTCACAATTTTAAAGAAAGAGCTGGTCACCCTCGAAAACGAAATGGGCCAGCATGTGAAGGACTTCAAGACAGAAAGAAAACATTGTTACGCACTGATTAATCAATTGGAAGAGAGTGTGTTGAAATTTCAAGACCAAAAAAATGAGCCTATGCAAAATAGTCGAAGTTCGGGAACAACAGATCGGGCGATTGCTCCAGGAGAAAGGCGTTATCAAGCTCAGAATCAAAGAAATAGCCGACTACACGGCAATGAAATGCTATGAATGTAAAAATATGACTCGAGCTATGTTCTTTGCTTCAGTATTGTCTTTTGATCGCCATGTCATGGCCGATCTAGAGTTCCTTCAGGAAGAGCTTGCACACAGTCCCGCGCCGAGACCGGCTGATGTCACGCAGTCCCCCGGAATAACATTTGAGGCCCATCTGTGTTCTTGATTGTTCAGTCTTTGAGTCTGTATTTTACTTTTTCCTCGCGTCAAGTCTGTTTGTCTATCCGTCCATTTCGAGTCTGTTGTTATTTTGTTTCGAGTCTGTATGTTTTTCTTTTTTAGCTATCAGTGTCTTCGAGTCTTTATAATGAAAAAACCAAAAAGATTTTGTTAATGAAATATTTGAAAAACCCCAAAAACATTTCTTTACTTTCATTTTGCATTTATTTACCTGAACTACGTAATGGTCTGATTCATACGGCATCATGATACGTAGGCAATCCCTATCGGATTCGATCATAGCCATAATTAATCTAAGTGAAAATTTAAAAAAAAGTGAAAATTGAGAGGCAATAAGTGAAAGAAAAAGAAGAAAAGTGTGATAAAGACAAATGAGAAAATCAGGAATGACAAAAAAAACGATAAAGAAAGAGTAGAAGTGAAAGAAAGGAATTACAGAGTGAAAAAGAGATAGTGAAAGTCGGTATGAGACACGCAGCCGTTGTAAAATAATTGTAGAAGCGTTTAACTGTTCAGATACATTGCATCTCCAATGTGCGATTCCCTATCTATTAAATGTCTCAAAACTGACAAGGGTATTATGTGTGCAAATTTAGCCAGGTCTTGTTCAGATGGTTCGTTTTGTCGGTAATCTAGCTTCTCACCCCTATTTTACAAGATCCAAAGGAAAGGTTCCAATGGCTTCAGAAGGCAATCTCCACATTATTAACACTGAGGATAGCCCTGAGCTGGCTATTTCACAACTCGAGTCGGCAACTGTCGAAGAAATCAAGATGTTGTGTCTCCACATAATGGAAATGTAGGACGCCTGGTCCAACGGTAGGGAACCGCCAAGCGCAATTCCTGGGTTCCCCGAGAAGGTCTCAAGGACGGTTGGAACCACCAACATCCCTATGACTAACCCATTTGTCCCATTTGGGTACCCTTCTACATCATCCAACTTCACTGGTATGCCTTCTGTGTTTTGCCCCTAGGCACCGTTCTCCGTAGCACCGTCAATGTTGTTCTCTGCACCACCGATTTTCACCATGGAACAACCAACCATGCCTAGGACATGCTTTGAACCTTCAACATTCACTTCAAAGGCCCGCAATTTCAGTCTGACCTAACTCATGTTACTCTAGACTCGTACGCTCAACAGCCACAATATGAGTCCCCGATTGAGCAAGAAAGAACAGTAAGGAATCCCTAGTAGGAGGAAATAACTCGGAAGATAAGAATCTTGGAACAAAGCTTGCAAAATATGCAAGGCCCGAGTGGCAAAAAAAGTGTTTCCTATTCGGATTTGTGCATGCTCCCAAATGTTCATCTACCTGCTGGTTTCAAAATGCCCAAGTTCGAGAAGTATGATGGGCACGGAGATCCAATTGCTCATTTAAAGAGATACTGCAATCAGCTGAGAGGGGCTAGTGGGAAAGAAGAGTTGTTGATGGCCTACTTCGGAGAAAGCTTGACATGAATCACCTCGGAATGGTACATGGATCAAGAAATCTCCCACTGGCACATATGGGACGATTTGGCCTGAGATTTTGTCAGACAATTCCAGTACAACGTAGACATCGCTCTAGATAGAAACTCCCTATCTAATTTGAAGAAGAAAACCGAGGAAAGTTTTTGTGAGTATTCTATCAAATGGCGCGAGCAGGACGCCAGAGTAAAATCGCCCATGGACGAAACAGAAATGGTTACAGTCTTCCAGCAAGCCTAGGTGGCTGATTACTTCTAGAATATGATGGCCGCTATGGGCAAGCCATTTGCTGAGGCCATCAAGATTGGGGAGATGATAGAGAACGGTCAGAAAACTGGCCGGATATTGAGTCAAGATACCTCCCAAGCTATCCAGAATGGTTTAGGGGGTTTAATTAATCGCAAAAAGAGGGATGAAGGAGACATGATGGCTTCAGGTTCAAGAGGGCCTCGTCGATTATTTGACCACTCTTATATGCCACCAAGAAACCCACAACACTATTACCCACATCAAGATGCAGCTTATGCTGTGGTACCGCCGCACTATGTGGTGATGAATGCCCAACATTACACACGGCCTCAACAGCATTACAACCAAACCCGAGCTCCACCTCCTAGAAATAACCATCCCTACCAAGCTCCATATAATACTCACCCAGCACAAAATGCACACCAACATAATCCACGCCATCGTGAGCCTCCTAGGAAAAATAATTTCACCCCTATTAGTGAATCTTACTCCAGTATGCTTGAGAAATTAATCCAACTGGGTCTATTGCAACCTGTGCCTCCCAATCTGCAAAATCACAAGTCTCCATCGTACAGGTCCGGTACCAGGTGTTCATACCATTCAGGAAGGGAAGGCCATGACATAGAAGATTGTTGGGCCCTCAAAAGAGCGATCGAAAATCTTATCGAAGAAAAAAGAATTGTGCTAAGGGACGAAGAGATCCCTAATGTGACCAACAATCCATTACCGGCTCATAATAATGGGCCAGCTATTGGTATGTGTCCGGCCAAAGCCGAAAAGAAAGTTGCTCCGGTTCCTCAAGCTGTTGAAACAAAGACAGGGCCAGCACCTGCCAAGAACGTGGTTCTCTATGTTCTTAAAGCCCCAAGAAAAGAACAACTTATCCTCAACACTCCTAAGAAATTCGATGAAAGGAAGGCGGCATTGAGTGTGCCAAGATTGTATTTACTAAAGGGGACCTATATGGCGTGGGGGCCGGTAATTTCACCAAGGCTGACTGAGCCCATGGTTATTAGCCTCGCACCACAAAGTCCTATAAAAAATCCCACCGTAGTCCTCTGGAACTACAACAGAACCGTGATTACATACAAAGGGAAAGAGGTTATAGGAGAAGTGAACGAGATGAATCAGTCTGGGAAGTACCACACCCCAGAAGAGTAAAGAAGTCCAAACTGAATAGGGATAAACAGATGCCATCCAAGAAGCCTGTAAGCAATGAGGAAGTAGAAGAGTTCTTCAGAAAGATGAAAACTTCAGAATATTCAATAGCTGACCAACTCCGTAAGACTCCTTCCCAAGTCTCACTCTTATCTCTGCTGCTGAGTTCTGATGAACACCAGAAAGTGCTCCTCAAAACACTGAATGAAGCATACGTCCCGGTTGATACTTCTGTCGAACAATTAGAAAGAATGGCCGAAAGAGACTTTGAGGTCAATAGGATTTCCTTCAGCTACGATAATTTCCCCCCAGAGGGAGCTTCCCATAACAAAGCCCTCCACTTGACTATCAAATATGAGGGCTATTATGTGAAAAGAGTGATATTAAATGGTGGGTCCGGGGTCGATATTTTCCCTCTCTCAACACTCCAGAGAATGAATATTGAAATAGAAAGAATCCGGGCTAACAACATCTGTGTACGAGCTTTTGATGGGGTCAAGAGAGACACAATAGGGGAAATTGATCTGATTCTGACTATTGGCCCCTTGGATTTTGAGGTGACCTTCAAGGTGTTGGACATGGAAACCTCATACAATTTCCTCCTGGGTAGACCATAGATTCATGGTGCTGGAGCCGTTCCCTCCACACTTCACCAAATGGTCAAGTTTGAATATAAAAATCAATAGATTTTTGTCCACGGAGAAGATGAGCAATCCATCTATCGGGACCCTTCAGTCCCGTGTCTTGAAGCTAGGGAATGCAGTAAGCATATTGTGTACCAAGCTTTCAAAATTATGGTCGCCGACCAATTTGAAGAAGGGGCCCCATTACCTCATCCTTGCTTGTCTAATGCTTGGGTCATGGTCGCTACCCAAATGAGTAGACATGGGTACAAGCCTGGAAAGGGGCTCGGGATGTCTTTGCAAGGCATCACTGAGCATGTTACCCCAATCGACAATGAGAAGTGTTTCAGTGTGGGTTTTCAAGCTATAGAGGCCGACAAAACATGGGCGAATAAGAGCAAAGAAAATGGGTGGGTCATGTCCTAGCCCATTCCACATCTCGCCCAATCATTTGCCAAAACAAATATGTGGAAGAAGAAGAGGAGGCTTTCACGGCTGAAGAAGTCGATGATATTTGCGAAGCCTTGAAACAAATTCTATATGAGTCCCACATGGTCCAGCCATGGTAAGGCACGAGAAATGCCGAGGTGGAGTATATGGGACTGGATTTCAAGCTCCAGAACTAGGAGGCTACGCCATTTCCCGTTAGGCGGGAGTCTCTATAGTTCAGTCTTGCCATCTCTTCTACATTACGAGTTATTTCAGGGTGTAACTCGAGTGTTTTACTGTATTGTATTTTTAGTCTAATGTAAACCCTCATATCTTCAACTCAATGAAATGAATCAATATTTCATCGTCCATAGATGTCTCTTTTCTTTTGTTCTGATTTTGCTATTTTTTCTTATCTTTTTCTTTTCAGTTCTAATAATGCGGACTTAAATAATATGATATGCTTGCGGACTTCATGCCCAAATTCTAAAATGATGTCTAACTTTGAAATAATGAATCAAGAGCCAGAATATGATGAAGATGAGGCTTTTAGGGAAATAAATCGAGAATTGGAATAATTTAAGAATAAGCCTAAGCCAAACTTAAATGAAACCGAGACGGTTAATTTGGGCAGTTTAGAAGAGATCCGAGAAACCATGATAAGCATTCACATTGATGAAAGAACTAGGGATGCCTTGATCCAACTTTTGTTTGAATTCAAAGACGTGTTCGCATGGTCTTATGATGATATGCCAGACTGAGCGTTGATTTGGTGGTGCATAAATTGCCTACCTATCCCGGTTATCCACTCGTCCAACAGAAGTAAAGAAAGTTCAAAACCGATATTAGTGATAAGATCAAGGAAGAAGTCACGAAACAAATGAAAGCTAGTGTGATCCGAGTGGTCCGATACACCACGTGGCTAGCTAATGTGGTCCCAGTGCTGAAGAAAGATGGAAAAACCCGAGTGTGTGTTGATTACTGGAATTTGAACATGGCGAGTCCCAAGGACAACTTTCCATTGCCAAACATCCATATTCTTGTTGATAATTGTGCTAAACATGAGATACAGTCTTTCATGGATTGTTATGTTAGGTATCACCAGGTTATGATGGTTGAAGAAGATGCTGAAAAGACTGCTTTCACCACATCTTATGGCACTTACTGTTACAGTATCATGCCATTTGGTTTGAAAAATGCCGGGGCAACTTATATGAGAGTTATGACTGCCATCCTTCATGACATGATGCACCAGGAAATTGAGGTATATGTGGATGATGTGATCATTAAATCCAGAATGCAAGAAGACCATGAGCGAGATCTGTGGAAGTTCTTTGAGCGGCTACGCAGGTATGACTTGAAATTGAACCCAACTAAATGTGCATTTAGAGTCCGTCTGGGAAACTTCTGGCGCATATAGTCAGTCGGAGGGGTATCGAATTAGATCCAACAAAAATAAAATCTATTCGGGATTTTCCCCCTCCAAGGACCAAGAAAGAGGTCATGAGCCTGCTAGGAAGGCTAAATTACATCAGCAGATTCATCTCTCAGCTTACCACCACTTGTGAGCCCATATTCAAGCTGTTAAAGAAAGATACGGCAATTAAATGGACATATGAGTGTCAAGAAGCTTTTGATGAAATCAAAGAATATCTGTCAAATCCGCCAGTGTTGGTTCCACCCAAGCCAGGAAGACCTTTGTTCTTGTACCTAACAGTCCTGGAAAATTCTTTTGGTTGTGTTCGGGGCAAAATGATGTGACCGGAAAAGGAAACCAAGCCATATACTATCTGAGCAAGACGTTCACCAGTTATGAAGCCAAATACACTTTGTTGGAAAGAACTTGTTGCGCCCTAACTTGGGTCGCCCAGAAGCTCAGACATTATCTGTTGGATTACACAACACATCTCATAACCAGGATGGATCCTTTGAAGTATATATTCCAGAAGCCAATGCCCACTGGAAGGTTAGCAAATGGCAGATCCTGCTCATCGAGTTTGAAATTGTCTATGTCAACCACATGACAATGAAAGCCCAAGCCTTGGCGGATCATCTAGCTGAGAACCATTCAATGATGAATACCAACCATTAAGCACTTATTTTCCAGACGAGCAAGTGAACTCAATTTAATTAATTCCAGAGAACACCAATGCCTGGAAAATGTTCTTTGATGGGGCTGTAAATGCAAAAGGCATCAGGATCGGAGCAATTCTGATTTTGCCCACAGGTCAACACATCTGGCCATAGCCCGGCTTCGGTTCTTCTGTACAAACAACATCACCGAGTACGAAGCCTGCATCATGTGCATGAATATGGCAGATGATCTGGATGTAGAGGAATTATTAATTATGGGGGATTCTGATTTAATCATTCGGCAAGCCCAAGGCGAGTGGGAAACTCGATACATCAAACTCATCCCATACATGCAACATATGGAAGATCTCAGCAAATGGTTAAAGTTCATCGAGCTCAAGTATATCCCTCGATTCCACAATGAGTTAGCTGATGCACTAGCTACTTTGCCCTCAATGCTACCGTACCTAGGAAATGTTCATATTGACCCGCTGGAAATCCAGGTTCGATAAAGGCATGGTTATTGTAACACAGTTTAAATAGAGCTAGATATTCAGCCATCATATCATGATATCAAAAGGTTTTTGAAAACAAAAGAATACCCCGAGCAGGCTAGTCGAGACCAAAAGAGAACTATCAGACAAGCAGTTTCTTTTTGAGTGGAGAGGTCCTATACAAAAGAACTCCAGATCTGAATCTTTTGAGGTGCGTAGATTCTCGAGAGGCTGAAAAGATCATGAACGAAGTGCATTCGGGAGTATGTAGGCCTCACATGAACGGGTATGTCCTTGCAATGAAAATCCTTCGGGCAGGTTATTACTGGATGACCATGGAAAAAGATTGTTTCAGTTTCGTCTGGAAATGCCATCAGTGCCAGATACACGGTGACCTGATTCATGCACCGCCTTCAGAGTTACATCCTATGTCAGCACCCTTGGTCATTCGTTGCCTGGGGCATGGATGTTATTGGGCCAATCGAGTCGAAAGCTTCAAATGGGCATAGATTCATCTTGGTTGCCATTAGTTATTTCACAAAGTGGGTCGAAGCAGTCACTTTCAAAGCCGTCACCAAGAAAGCAGCGGTGGACTTCGTGCATTCCAACATTATTAGTCATTTTGGTATCCCTAAAACTATCATTACAGAGAATGCCGCATATCTGAATAGCCACTTGATCAGGGAGGTATGCGAACAATTTAAGATTATGCATCATAATTCTACCCCTTATCGGCCCAAAGCTAATGGCGCTGTTGAAACCCGTTGAGCCGGTTCTCTTTTTTTGATTACCCTCTTTGGAGCCTAGAAGTTATTGTAAAAAAAAAAAGAAATAAAAAGAAAAAAAACAAAAGAAAATCAAAAACAAAGTTCATTGAACTACGTTCGACTGATTCCGAAAGGATACGTAGGCAGCCTCACTCTGGGGTTCAATCACACTAAAATAAAAATCCACATTCACCCAAAAGTTGAAATTAGGGCAGATGTTACAATGGTTCAGCAATGATTTTGCCTGAAAGTTTCCAAAGTTGTAATTCAATCCAAATCCTTTTTACCCAAATCCTTTTCAAGTCCTTCCGTTCAATTAATGAGAATGTTCAAGAATTGGAGGATATAGTCACTTGGATTGATGCAACCAAAATGAGAGAAATAAAATGAGAGAGTCTTATTGGTGAAAACCCTCACGGGCACCATAGGGCGATGGCGAGCAGAGAAAATGAAAATGAGAGAGTCTTATTAGTGAAAACGCGCAAAGGGCACTATAAGGCGATGTTGAGAAGGGAAATGAGAGAGGTCAGCTGGTGAAAACCCACAAAGGGGCACTACTGATCGAAAAGAGGATCTTCACAGCCATTGTCATCGACACAGTCTTGGGCAAGGTTTCTCGGTTTCGAGGCAAAAGTTGTGATGAATTGCTGAGAGTCAGACGGTTTACACATATCAGGCATCCAGTTCAAAAGGCATGTCATATTCATTGAAGTCCGCATGTACTCTAGATAAGTCCTTCTTTCCTTTCCCCAAAAGGGATACCTCTTGTCTAAATTCATTGTCTATTCCATTATTTGTTTTTCTTTGAATCCCTTTCATTCTAACTCTGTTCCAAAACTAAGGCGAAGAAAGGATGGCAAGACTGATTTACATGGCTTTTGTTTGATACAAGCAAATATTCAAGAGGCACCTAGACTCGGCAGGGGCATTAAGTCAACCCCGACTGGCCATGGTGGTTGATGCTTTGAAATCAAAAACTCTTGAAAAGAGAAAATCAAATTGAAAGTTCCTACAAGGGCAAAATAAAGTTGATAAGGTTAAGTCCCACGTGACCAAGGATATGTAGGCAACCTCCGAAGCAAGGTTCAGTCAAACTTTTTCAAAATGCTTCCCATGGAGTATCAAGCGGAAAAATATTGCTTGTAATTGCTTACTTTATCTTTGCCCAAAAACTCTTCATGTTTTCGGGCAGCTGTGAGCACGTAATTTTTGCCCTACGAAAATACTCCTACAAAATCCACAAAAAATAAATTTTCTATTTTTTTTTAATTTATTATAGAATTTCTTGGAATTTCTTTTTTCTATTTGTTTGCATTTAGTTACATTTTTATGCATATTTAATATCTCAAAATCATAGAAAACACCATAAAAATTTCAAATCATCATTCCATATCATTTTAGGTTTTAATTGTATTTTTTTAAGAACTAATTACTTATTAATTATAGAATTAATACATAAAAACCATTAAAAAAAAGACATTAGAAAAATAGGTAAATAGGTTTAATTTTGCAAAATAGATTTGAGTTAGGATTTTAATTAACTTAGCTAGATTTTAAAATTAAAGTAAAAAAGAAGTAGGTTTGTTTGGG
Organism: Nicotiana tomentosiformis; assembly: GCF_000390325.3. NCBI lineage: Eukaryota > Viridiplantae > Streptophyta > Magnoliopsida > Solanales > Solanaceae > Nicotiana > Nicotiana tomentosiformis. Next base: position 71,069,608 of record NC_090821.1, on the reverse strand, counting down.
TCTTTTAAAATGCATATGTGCCAGTTCTTGTTGAGGCCCAAACCCCAACAAAAATTTGCTCCAAGCCCATTCTCCCTTAACGCCAATCCAACTCAATTCCCCTACCCAGTCCAGGTCCCCCCATAACCCCAAACTCTGTTTTACCCCTCGCAAATCTCAGTCGTTCATCAAGCTTGATCCAACGGCCCGAAACTCAACCATACTCTCCCATATAACTGTCCCAAAGCCCCCCCCCCCAAAACCCTATAGACTTCCACTATTCTCTCATCTCCCTTATCTCTTCCAAATCCCCTCAAAACCGTAGCTGCCCCAAAAATCGCCACCGCCGGCCTCTACTCCCAACAACCCCAAAAACTTTACCAGACAATCCCCACTCCTTTCTCACCCCGTATCTCTTTGTTGTTTCCCTCAAAACTCTACAGAATCTCTCAATTTGTACATCTAAGGAATCATAAAACCTAAATCCACCTCCTTTCTGATTCTTCTTCAAATTTTGGTTCGTTTAGATTCAATACCAAACCCAGTCATCTTGTCCCTTTACGAACTACCATTTCATGATAGTTTCAGTTTATAAGGCTTTTTAAAAAATCAAATGGCCCTCCTCACAGTTCATTCCCTTGGCTGGCATGTGCTCAAAGTTGTTATATGTAGCACTAGATGTGCTTTCTAGTATTAAGCCAGTGCTCATATGACAACATTGAACACTGACCGGATTTCTTTGCCGGAGGTTGGTCAGTCACCAGTCCTCTCTTGGCCAGCACTTGTACAGCATCGATTGGTAACTTTTTGACTTTCTCTTTTATTTGTTTCCTTGTTAATTTCAAAGAATTCATGTTTTGCATTCTCTTTTCTTTTAGTTCAATTTAGTTAGACGTTTTGCGTATTACCTGTTTAATTGTGTGTTTTGCATGATTAGTTAAGCTGCTGAGAAAGTGTTTAGAAGGTATTAGAAGGGATTAAAGTGCAATTAGGTAAAACTTGGGGTTTGAAAAGAGGTAAAATCGAAAGTAAAAAAGGCTGTAAAGAAGGGAAATAACAGCAAAAATAGGAAAGAATTATTTTAATTGGACAACTGTCTATTTCTATTAAAAGATGTCAATTCCCTGATTTTTAGGAGGCCGGTAGACGACTCTTACACCCTCTCTCATTCTCTCATAGAGGACACTTTGATTCTATATAAAGACTACACATTCCCTCACACAGAGGGAATTCTCGGTAGAAACTACACATACACTCCCTCAGCTTGACTGAGTTTCTCCAAAAGAAAATACTGTGAAAAGTTCAAATTTAAATACAGAAAAATGAGGGGGGGGGGGGGAGATTCAAGGCTATTTTTAATTTCTAATTTTGTTGCTGCGTATTCTGGGTTTCATAGTTGTATGAGATAAAAAAACTCATTGTTTTTGCTGTTGTATTCAATTGGCTGGTCTGAGCTGTAGCTTTTGAAGTTTCAGATTTCTCTTTATTTTTTTTGTTGCTGTTTCACTGTTAAAAAGTACGTTTATCCACCCTGTTAGCTTTACTCGAACTATAAATGAAGTTGGTTTGCTTATGCTATACTCTTGTAATATTTTAGTAGTTTTCAGAATGTCTAAAGTCTTAAATCTGTTTTAGTTTTTCATCTTTGTTAATCTGTGTAATTTTTGGAGTGTTAAGAATATGTAAATGGTCTGTTGAATATCAATAGGTGGTGTAGCCTTTATTTGAATGTCATTCTATCTTCTCTTTTTCTTCTCTTTCTTCCTGGAATGTGTGCGAGTTTCATTATGTACACCTAATCGTGAAGTGATGCAGGAGTCTGATTTTATATTTGTAACGATACGACCGATCGTTTTAATCTCTAGCGCGTCGTTCAGCGGTTTGAGGCCTTGAGTAGTTTTACTTCAGGTATTATGACTTGCACGTATGGTCGGAATTGAATTTCAGGAAGTTCAGAGTTATTTTGGGATGAAAATTCTAATTTCGGAAGCTTTAAGTTGGAAGAATTGACTAAGGTATGATTTTTGAGTAAATGACCTCGGAATCGGGATTGGAAGGTTCCAACATGTTCGTATGATAATTTTGGACGTGGGCGTATGTCCGGATCGGGTTTTGGATGACAGGGGAGCGTTTCGGCGCCTATGGTGGAAGGTTGGCGTTTTGGAAGAATTTTATAAATTTGGGTTGAAGTGCATTTCAATGTTACTAATGTACGTTTGGGATTCCAAGTCTAGGAATAGCTCCATATGGTGATTCTGGTATTGGGAGCGCGTCCAGATGTGGATTTGGAGGTCCGTAGATCATTTCGGGATCATTTGGCGAAAGTTAGAAATTTGAAGGCTTTTGAGAAATTTGACCGGGAGTGGACTTTTTGATATCGGGGTCGGATTCCGATTCCGAAAGTTTGAGTAGGTCCGTAATGTCGAATGTGAATTGTGTGCAAAATTTGAGGTCAATCGGACGTGATTTGATAGGTTTCGGCATCTAATATAGAAGTTTGAAGTTCTAAAGTTCACTAAGCTTGAATTGGGGTGTGATTCATGCTTTTGACGTGGTTTGAGGTGATTTGAGGCATCGAGCAGGTCCGTGTTATGTTATGGGACTGGTTCGTGTGATTGAACAGGGTCCTGGGGGCCTCGGTTGTGTTTCGGGGTGGTTTTAGACCAAATTGGAATGATTTGTTGCTGCTGATTGTTGCTATCTGGTTTCCTTCTTCGCGAACGCGAAGGGATTCATGCATTCACGAAGGAGACTTTTGGGGCTGCTGGATTTGCCCATCGCGAACATGACGGAAGAGACGCGAACGAGGATATGAGGTTGTGGAAGCCTACGCGAACGCGGGTAGGCACACGCAAACGCGAAGAGGAAATGAGTTGGGGGCCTGCTAGGCCTCAAGCCTTCGCGAACGCGGCTTGAGGCCCGCGAACGCAAAGGGTAGGGAGTCACCAGGTTCGCGAATGCGGCCATTGGGTCGCGAACGTGTAGAGAAAAATGTAGAGGCAGTGTGTTTAGCCTTCACGATCACGAAGAAGGGCGGGCCTGGGCAGATTGGTTTTAATGCGGGGTTTGGCTCATCCCCTCTCATTTTTCACTTGGGTGGGCGATTTTTGGAGCTTTTGAAGAGGAGGCTTTCATCATCCATATCAAGGTAAATGATTCCCACCTATTGCAAGTTAAATACTTGGATTATATATATATTTTAACATGGAAATTCATGGAAAAATTGTGGAAAATTTGGGGTTTTGGTAGAAAACCTAGAAATTGGCATTTTCGGATTTTGACCACGAATTTGGGTATGGAATTGAGAATAAATCATATATTTGAGTTTGTAATGTTATGGGTAATGTTTATCTTCGAATATTTTTGGAATCCGGGCACGAGGACCCGAGGGTTGCTTTATCGTCTTTTCGAGCGGAGTTGAGAATTTGTCTAAATTGATTTATTATGAGTATTAGAGTATATTTCTATTGGTTTACACATTGTTTGACTTGTTTTGGAGCGATGGGTATCGGTTTGAGGTGTTATAGGGCTTTGGAGCCGGTTCTGGAATTTCGGAGCGAGGTAAGTCTCCTGTCTAACTCTGTGAGGGGGAAATTACCCCTAGGTGTTGTATATTGATGTGTGCTACTTGTTGTGGGGGCTACGTACGCGCGAGATGATGAGAGCCCATACGTAGCTACATTCATGTTATTGTCTAGGGAGGCTTAGGTTCACATCATGCTATAGCTATACTATTTGAGCAGTCTCTCGCCTATTAAATTCCTCTATTTTACATTACTTCTTGAGACTAGACTTGCTATTGTAGAGATTTCATGAGTTCATGATTAGTCACCGAATAATTTTACTCCTCTTACGACATGTTTCCGTGATATATATGTTTCATTGAAAGGTTTTTGTTAAAGAAATTACAACTCACACGTTTATTCATGAGTTGGGTCACGGACCCGTCAAAGCTCCTTATTCTAATGGGATCGGGCCGATCGCCTCGGCAGGATTATGTACTTCGCATTCTAATGGGATCGGGTCATTCGTCTCGGCAAGATTTATGTACCACACTCTCATGGGAGTGGGTTGTTCGCCTCGCTAGTTTAATAGATGCATCTATGGTTCGTGCCATTCGACCCTCGGCAGTGCACAATTTATTATTTCTATAAAAATATCCTCATGGAATCGTGCTTAATATTTGGCAATAAGCCAGAGTATCTGTGAGTCTTTCCCTGATTCGAATTATAACAACCTATCTGGTGAGGTCCATTATACATATATATATGTGCTCCGGTTGAGGAGAAATTGCTAATTAAGAGCTTGAGTTTATTATAAGGAGGATAATTGAACCACAGATTTATAGTTGTTTATTTCATTTATTTACTTTGCCTTATATTTGTTCACCTCCTTACTGTACCTGATATTATTGGACCACTAGTGTGTGTCGATGTCGATCCCTTGTCACTATTCATCCGGGGTTAGGCTAGATACTTACTGGGTACACATGGATTTATGTACTCATGCTACACTTGCTGCACATTTTTGTACATGTACTTTTATGTCTGGTGGTCCTTTGGGCACGGAGGCACAGATGATGCGGGGACTTGCTGCGAGCTGCATTTCAGGCTACGATCTGCAGCCAGCAGAGTCTCCTTCAGGGTTATTTGTATTTTTCCTGTCTAATTTGTATTCCGGGCAAATGCTATATTTTATTTTACTTCCTAATTGATGCTCATGCACTTGTGACACCGGGTTTTGAGGGTACTTATAAATTGTTCAGTATTGTAATTAGGAAAATATTATCATTTACTCTGTAAATTGTATTTCTGAATATTTAATTGAAGAAAAATTTTGATTTCAAAATACAAAAATGAATAATTGATTTAATCAACTATTATTGTCTTGCCTGGCAGTAGTGTTAGGCGCCATCACGGCCATTTATGGATTTTGGGTCGTGACAACATGGTATCAGAGCGTTAGGTTTACATAGGTCTCACGAGTCATGAGCAAGTCTAGTACAGTCTTGCGGATAGGTACGGAGACGTCTGTACTTATCTTCAAGAGGCTACAGGACTGTTAGGAATACTTCCCTTTCTTGATTCCTCATCATGCGATTTGATTCCTTTGAGGCTTATGACTGCATTTCCTTCCTATTCAATCTTATGAGATGTGAAGCACTTGTTATAAATTTGGAATCGAGGAATTTTAATGGTACTACAGATATGGTGCGGGTTGTTTCTCCCTGCGTATTTGATTAGGCTATTGTCATCGCCTTGTGGAAGGTCGTTCTGTCATTTCAGCTCAGTATCAGTATTGCCTATGGTTTGAGATTTGGCACTAATTGTTATGATAATTCGTGCGTTGCTATCGCATAGTGTTGGTGTAATGGTAGGGTGCTTATCTATGGATTGCGGCAGTAAATGACTTGATATAAAGACTTCTCATTTCACGGCTTAGAGGTTCAATATTTAGTTCTGGCGGAGGAGAGGCAATCGGACTACGAACATTTAGGTTTGGGTTGATGGAGTAACTAGACTTGGTATTTCGAGCACGGTGGAATTTTCATCTGTGATGTGGTGTCGTCATTCTTGATTCGATGCGTTAAGTTCACTGGTGTTGTGGTCTTCTTCAATTCGCCTTCGGGACAGGGTATTGTGAAATGGTGCTGGAGAAGCGGTTGTTAAAAATAACGAGGTGTAGCAATTTCGAAATCGAATTGGTGTTTCTAGTGTGATGGCTCGAGAAAGATGATCTTCGGAAAGGCTTAAAGTTGGTAGCAATCGATTGGTTCAAGTGCTACAAAGATAGATTTTGATTTAAGGCAACAACTCGGCAGCGAAGTATGAGGAAGGACATGTGGGAGGTGTCTTGCGGTGGTTAAATTTCTAGGAGGCCAAGTGTGAGAAGCAGAAGTCGAGTAGTTGCTTAAAGGAGAGGGTTTAAGCAAAGTGGGAGAGTGACAGAGTAACATATGGGTTCCATGGTAGGATGGCCACGTGCCTTGAGGAATGTTTAGAGCCATTTGGAAATTCATGGTGGGTAGAGACTAGGTCCAAAGATTTATTTAGATGCAATATGACTTCGAGCTTGAAATACATTGTTGGACTTTTAGCTGACGTCAATGGGGAAGAAGGAATCTCGGTGGGTCCCAGGGTTATATAATTGTAGCTTTAAGCTAAATGGGAGAGCCCCACCGTCTATGATTAGATTGGGTGGTTGTTTACTTGTGCGGTTTCTGGTCATCAGTGTATTGGTGGGTTATTACGACTAAGGAAAGAAAACATCAGTGGTAATTTGAGCAAAAGGATTTGAGGAATGTGTGCTATATTTGGCCTTATCAGTTCATGTTCAGGTTTTGGGAAGACTCAGAGTATATGCTTCATGTGGATGTGATGTACAAGGAAAGGAATTCAGCCGATTGCTTCTTTGAGAGGGTGTTCATGTGCTAGCAGGGCCTTGGAGTTTGATTGTATTCGGGAACAAGTCAGAGTGGGTGACGCTCAACAACGGTCCTAGTGGATTCAAAAGTTAAAGTGTGGCGCCTAAGGATTTCGAGTCCGTAGTATGGTTAAGTATTGAGCTTTAGTAGCGGATTATAAAAGTGGCTTGGAGTGTTCTACGTTATCTTTGGTCTGTGGTGTGGCATTGGAGGAATGGAAGAAAATAACTTCGGATTCATAGAGGGATTTTCAGAATGGGTGTACCAGTTGAAGATGCGAATATGCGCATAAGGAGGGTATGAGATGGTTCGTGGGTTTTGGAGACAACGCGGTATCGTTAAATAAGGTCACTCAGGATGAGTGCAGATTTGAGTTCATGATGTTTTGAATGGATCTATTAGTATTCCTAAGGCAAGTCCAGAGTAAATTAGAAGAAGTCAGATCGGTTAGCAATGGTTGAATTGGCATGATGGTGGCAATGATCAGTTCCTTCAGCGTATTAAGTTATACATGTGATTTGTGGCGGTACGTGTGAGACTTGATGGCCGCCGTAATTGATTTTATTTGGAAGCATTCGAGTATTATGGCATGTTATATATAGATGGATCCCGCAAGAGTTATGGTGGGTTAGACCATTACTTGAGGATTGTATTTTCTGCGATTATGGGAATTTAGTCGCGTGTTGCAGTGGTTCTCCTGAAATGAGTTAAGTAAACGGTTGCTATGTGATGGCGTGTTTAGTCTATTAGTGGATCAGGAGTCATGATGGAATTCTTGTACTCTCACATATTGGTATGTTCTGTGCAGTGAGCGGCATGGGAATTGGAAATTGAGGATCAAGGTTACAGTTTGATGTTGACAAAAATGTCACAAGCTCGGATGAGCAGGAAAGAATCCAGATGTTTAGAGTAAGCTGGTACTGTCTTCAGCATCACCTGAGATCAGTGTAATGTGTAAGAGGCTTTGTGTACTGAATTGCGGATCCTTGATTCACTTTACGACATTAGTATGACCGGTGGTATAGATATGCAGACTTGTTACCTGGTGCGAAAGTCCATGGGAGCATATCCCACGGGAGAATTGTATAAGTGTGACATGTAGTCACTTGATTGATTAAAGATTGGAAACAACTTTTGATATTGTGGTACTATCGCTAATATGAGAATTTATGCCTGAAGGGCGCTCTAGTCAATTGGTTGTGAATTGTGGAAATTTGTTCCGAATTTGACGACTATTCTTGGGGGTGGGTCCTTGAAAGGTTATTAACTCAGTGCAGTACGATCAGAATCGGCTTGAGGTCCGTGAATGGGTCTAAATATGAGTGTTTACTCTATATCGGGCAGGATGTGTTCATTTAAGCATAGTGTTGCTTGCGAAGGAGTCTTCGGGCTTTGGATGTTATTTCTATCGTCAACTATTCCATGTAATATTTTATTCTGCCATGTGGGTTGTGAGATAGGTTGATTATTTGTACAATGTGTTGGGGTATCGCACCTTAGTTGTGCTTGAGTTTTATAGCGTGTGACGCTACCCGTCTCCCCAGGATTTGTATTATGCACTTGGCGTGCTTATGGTTGATATTCGGGCATTTCATCAGTATAAGCGTTACGGCTCGATGTGTGTTTTCTTTAGATTATTACGTGTGGATCGGGTGGCATGTCGCCATGGGTATATGGTTGGATCGGGTGGCACGCCGCCGCGGGTTTGTTGTTTGGATCAGGTTGCACGCCGCCACGAGTATCATGGTTGGATCGGGTTGCGCACCGCAACGGTATCATGTATGGATCGGATTGCACGCCGTAACAGTGTGATGTTGAGTACCGTTCCCCAATATCTACTCTTGTGTGTTTTGTTTCTCATTTTCTGAGGAAGGTTCATAACGTCTTTTCAGTTGTTTAAATTAGTTATGTGGGTTGAGTAGTTCATTCCATAGTTCGTTTTTCCTTATATATCACAATCAAGTTTTAATTTATTGGCACATGGTGTCATCATATGAGACTTTTGGCAGTGCCTGAGGGGGCTTATTGCCGGAGCAACTTGTATTGGGTGAGACGAGATTATTGGACCTGGGATCAATGTGATCAGATTTATATGAGGCACATTAAAGAGTAAATATCGATATTCAGTCCAGAATGAGGTAATGGTTCTTGTCGGGAGGAGAGACTCCATGAGTTGTGATTCGGCAGGTGGTTATGAGTTTCTACACATCTCTTCTGTCGTGGCAGTATTGCGAGAGCTGAAACGAAACTTATATGCTTCATGAGATGTGTTGTGGGCATCAAATTCAGGAAATTTTGGCTATTGTTGTCAGGAGATGTCATTATGGTCATGTGAATAATGCGGTGCATGGTATGAATTCTGTAAGAGTATACAATCAGGTATTGGTACATCGTGTAGTGATGGATACGATGTTCGTTTGTTGGGAACATACCTGGTAGAGGGTTTCAGATGTTGGAATTTGGCTCTAAGGTTAACATGACTGAATAAAAGGGAGAATCTTCAGATTTTCTCTAGCCAATGTGCTCAACTGGGTTGTGGTAGCACGGGTAGGTGCACGAGGTGTTAAACAATGATTTCGGACAGCTCCAGAGCAGTTCTTAGCACGTTCGAGGACGAACGTATGTTTAAGTGGGAGAGAATATAACTCCCCACCGGTCGTTTTGATCTCTAGAGTGTCGTTCGGTGGTTTGAGGCCTTGAGTAGTTTCACTTCATGTATTATGACTTGCACGTATGGTCGGAATTGAATTTCGGTAAGTTTGGAGTTTGTTTGGGAAGAAAATTCTAATTTTGGAAGCTTTAAGTTGGAAGAATTGACTAAGGTTTGATTTTTGAGTAAACGAACTCGAATCGGGATTACAAGGTTCCAACAGGTTCATCTGATGATTTTGGACTTGGGCGTATGTCCGGACAGGGTTTTGGATGACCCGGGAGCGTTTCGGCGCCTATTGTGGAAGGTTAGCGTTTTGGAAAATTTTCATAAATTAGGGTTGAAGTGTATTTCAATGTTACTGATGTCCATTTGGGATTTTAATTCTGGGAATAGCTCCATATGGTGATTCTGGTATTGGGAGCGCGTCCGGATGTGGATTTGGAGGTTCGTAGGTCATTTCGAGGTCATTTGACGAAAGTTAGAAATTTGAAGGTTTTTAAGAAGTTTGACCAGGATTGGACTTTTTGATATCGGGGTCGTCGAGCAGGTCCATGTTATGTTATGGGACTAGTTCGTATGATTAGACGGGGTCCCGGGGGCCTTGGGTGTGTTTCTGGGTGGTTTCGGACCAAATTGGAATGATTTGCTGCTACTGATTGCTGCTATCTGGTTTCCTTCTTCGCCAACGCGAAGGGATTCATGCGTTCGAGAAGGAGACTTTTGGGGGCTGCTGGATTTGCCCATCACGAACGCGATGGGATAGATGCGAATGCGGAGCTGAGGTACTGGAAGCCTACGCGAACGTGTGTAGGCGCACGTAAACGCGAAAAGGAAATGAGTTGGGGGCCTGCCAGGCGTTAAGCCTTCACGAACGCTGCTGGAGGCCCGCGAACGCAAAGGGTAGGGAGTCACCAGGTTTGCGAACGCAGCCATTGGGTCGCGAACGCGGCCATTGGGTCGCGAACGCGTAGAGGAATATGTGGAGGCAGTGTGTTTAGCCTTCGCGATCGCGAAGGCATTCACGCCATCGCAAAGAAAGGCGGGCCTGGGCAGATTGGTTTTAATGCGGGGTTTGGCTCATCCCCTCTCATTTTTCACTTGGGTGGGCGATTTTTGGAGCTTTTGAAGAGGAGACTTTCATCATCTATGTCAAGGTAAGTGATTCCCACCTATTGCAAGTTAAATATTTGGATTATATATAGATTGTAGCATGGAAATTCATGGAAAAATTGTGAAAAATTTGGGGGTTTGGTAGAAAACCTAGAAATTGGCATTTTCAGATTTTGACCACGAATTTGGGCATGGAATTGAGAATAAATTATATATTTGAGTTCGTAATGTTATAGGTAATGTTTATTTTCAAATATTTTCGGAATCCGGGCACGTGGGCCCGAAGGTTGCTTTATCGGCTTTACGAGCAGAGTTGGGAATTTGTCTAAATTAATTTGTTATGAGTATTAGAATATATTTTTATTGGTTTGCACATTGTTTGACTTGTTTTGGAGTGACGGGCATCGGTTTGAGATATTAGAGGGCTTTGGAGCCAGTTATGGAATTTTGGAGCGAGGTAAGTCTCCTGTCTAATTATGTGAGGGGAAAATTACCCCTAGGTGTTGTATATTGATGTGTGCTACTTGTTGTGGGGGCTACGTACGCGCGAGGTGACGAGAGCCCGTACGAAGCTACATTCATGTTACTATCCGGGTAGGCTTAGGTTCACTTCATGCTATAGCTGTAGTATTTGAGCAGTCTCTCGCCTATTAAATTTCACTGTTTTACATTACTACTTGAGACTAGACTTGCTATTGTAGAGACTTCATGAGTTCATGATTAGTCACCGAATACTTTTACTCCTCTTACGACATATTTTCGTGATATATATGTTTCATTAAAAGGTTTTTGTTAAAAAAATTACAACTCACACATTTATTCGTGAGTGGGGTCACGGACCCGTCAAAGCTCCTTATTCTAATGGGATCGGGCCGATCGCCTCGGCAGGATTATGTACTTCTTATTCTAATAGGATCGGGCCGTTCGTCTCGGCAGAATTTATATACCACACTCTCATGGGAGCGGGTTGTTCACCTTGGTAGTTTAATAGATGCATCTATGGTTCGTGTCGTTCGACCCTTGGCAGTGCATAGTTTATTATTTATATTGGATCGGGCCGTACGCCTCGACATTTCTATAAAAATATACTTATGGAATCGTGCATAATATTTGGCAAGAAGCCAGAGTATCCGTGAGTCTTTCCCTGATTCGAATTATAACAATCTATCTGGTGAGGTCTATTATACATATATATGTGCTTCGATTGAAGAGGAATTGCTAATAAAGAGCTTGAGTTTATTGTAAGGAGGATAATTGTACCACAAATTTACAGTTGTTTATTTCATTTATTTACTTTGCCTCATATTTGTTAATCTCCTTACTATACCTGATATTATTGGACCACTAGTGAGTGTCGATGTCGACCCCTCGTCACTACTCCTCCGGGGTTAGGCTAGATACTTACTGGGTACACGTGGATTTACGTACTCATGCTACACTTGCTGCACATTTTTGTATAGGTACTTTTATGTCCGCTGGTCCTTTGGGCACGGAGGCACGGATGATGCGGGGATTTGCCGCGAGCTACATTTCAGGTTATGATCCATAGCCAGCGGAGTCTCCTCCAGGGTTATTTGTATTTTTTCTATCTAATTTGTATTTCGGACAGATGCTGTATTTTATTTTACTTCCTAGTTGATGCTCATGCACTTGTGACACCGGGTTTTGGGGGTACTTATAAGTTGTTCAGTATTGTAATTGAGAAAATATTATCATTTACTATGTAAATTTTATTTTTGATTATTTAATTGAAGGAAAATTTTGATTTGAAATACAAAAATGAATAATCGAGTTAATCAACTATTGTTGGCTTGCTTGGCAGCGGTGTTAGGCGCCATCACGACCATTTATAGATTTTGGGTCGAGACAATATTCTCCTTCAAATCAGTCCAAAGCATAGTTTTTTTTTTAATTTGACAAGTGAGGATAGCTTCGTAGCTATTTTGTCAGAAAGCTCTAATAAGCCAAGAATATCATGAGATGTGGCAATTGCGGATAACTATCAGTTTATTTGAATATGTAAATAGTTTAAAGCATAATCTAAATGCATATTTTATCTCAGATTTTCAAATGTATGAACTAGTTGTTAATGGTGTTTAAATCTAGCATCTATTCACTTTTATTGAAAGTATTTAGTCATGGTTCAATTAGTTTGGCAGATGCATTGTGCTTGCTTTCATTTTTGGCTTACCATATGTTTGTGAATAAGCGTGTAGTGGGTCAGGCCCAGTGAAATTTCCCTTAGGTGAGCTCGTGACATTTTTCGTTTATTTGGGCTTTGGCTTGAGGCCCAGACTTCAAAAGAAGTCAACAGCTGGAAAGTCCCATACAATTGGGCATCACATGGAAGCCCATTTGGACATTATTTATCCTTATGTTATACTTAGCCCATGTCTGCTTATACCTGGCCGACATAGATAAAGTGCTATTAGAATTTCTAGAACATGATCATCTCTGTTTTCAAATGGCAAACTTGTCGGCTTGTTTTCTTTTTCGTAAATTAACTTTGTCCCTTTAAATAATTGTAATTAGCCCATTTCTTATTAGTTAACTCAGATGATTTCTTCTCGTTTAGTCAAGTAATTGAATCTTCCAAAGAATCCATTATTTGATCCTACAAAGAACTACTCCATAAATCATGGCCTCACATCAAATCTCAAAGTAATTTAGGAAGATAATTCTAAATATCGTAGTTTGCTTTAGGCACGAATATTAAATCATCGTGATCATGGGTACAGTTCCAGTGACATGGTCACGATATGTAAATCTCAATTCAAGTGTGCGTTTCACGCGTCTTGACCTCAACTTCAAATAATAATAATAATAATAAACATGTTATAAATTGCGGGTGTATTTCACGTGACGCGGTTTGCAATATGTACAAAAACAACGAGTGCGCGACATCGCGACGTGTTCAAATAAATTCCATAAATATTAAAGTAGTTAAATAAATAATTAAAAGCGGTATAGAAACGGTTTTAATTATTTATTTAATTATTTAGAAGCGGTATAGAACGTGCTAATTAGGCTAATTATTATTTGTTAAGCGATCGTGCTAAAACCACGGAACTCGGGAGTGCCTCATACTTTTCCCTGGGTTAACAGAATTTCTTACCCGATCTTCTGTGTTCGCGGACCGTAAATAGAGTCAATTTCCTCGATTTGAGATTTTTAAAATAAACCGGTGACTTGATATACCATAATAATTATCCCAAGTGGCGACTCTAATTAATTAAATAATCCCATTTCGAATAATGTTATTTTAATTGGAAAAACTCCCTATTCTTCGAAAAAAGGAGGTGTGACAGCTCTGGCGACTCTGCTGGAGACTAAGAACCCAGAATCTCTAGTTCAGGGTTCAGGGTTCAGAATTCGAGCTTAGATAACTTTTATAATTGGCTTGTTGTTGATTGTCTGATATTACTTGTTTGAGCCTAATGTGCTAATTGCCGTTCTTTGCCGCTTTAATATTGTCGTGAGCTGTATATAAACTGTTACGCCACCCTTCTTCTCTCTGAGTCTTCTAAATCTTCTGGGGAGCGTGCTCTTCACGTGGCTTCTTTTCTATTAGAATCATACCCTTAATTTTAGAACGAGGATCGGAGGAGTTGCAAAGCCGGTGAAGCTTCTATAGTCTCGGTAAACCGCCCCTCCCTCGGCTCGAGTTGTCCGCTCGGGTAAGCCAGGTCTAGAACAACACACCCTAGGATTTAAACCTAGAATAATATAGCCTCATGCCGGATTCCTAGTAGGAACATTTTTTTGTATCACATGCATTTGACTTTGGGGACTCAACACAGGTGTTGGGTCCGTCTAGGATAGGTGTACCCAAATTAAAAGACCATCCTGATACATTTTACGTTCTACTTGTGCATATGTTTGTTTTGGCATGCATGTTGACGTGCTTTTAGAAGAAGGAAAGAAAATCGAAAAAAAAAGAAAACCAAGAGTGAGGTAGGAGAGAGAATTTACCTGGTTCTGAAAATTCCAGGTATTTGAAAACCTCGAAACTCTGCCGAAAAAAAGAGAAAAAAAGAAAAGGCATTTCAAAATAAGCCAATAATTTTCAAAAGTCATATTTTCCTGTTGTGTCAATATTTACCGAACTAAGCGAGTCTGATTCTCACCGGATGTGAGATACGTAGGCAACCCCTATCAGGTCTGGCCTCATTTTTGCAAAATTGACCAAAATAAGAACCTTTTTGAAACATGGTCATCACCCGCGACCGTTCTTGTCAAAATAGCCTTAAAACATTCTCTTGGGATGCCGGAAGGCTATTTTTGCAAGAAAAGCCACAATGTAAACTCAAGTGAGTCTTTTCCCTATAATCAACATCAATTGGCAGAAACAGCCCTAAAAACTTTCTCCAAGTGCTGAAGGGTCGTATTTGTAAAAACAACCCATGTTTTTGTTGCTGAGTTTATCGAACTGAATTTTCAAAATTAACCACTTTGTGTTCTTGGAAAATGTGTCGGTTTTGATCATTTGTCCTCAATTTGCTTGCAGAATGAGCACCGTTGAGAATATACCTTTTTGGGTTGTAGATGAGATTCCACTAAGACTTCGCATGTGGTGGAATGACCTGGGGGAGGTCAGTAAGCGTTCTGTGACTAAAGCATTAGGTGGGCTCATCGGTCTTCTGCAGATTAAGCCCAGGGTTGATTTGATCGAGGCATTGATACCATTCCAGGACCCGGCACACAATTTTTTTCACTTCTCAGATTTTGAATTGACCCTTATGCTGGAGGAGATAGCAGGTTATGCCGGTTTTGACGGGAGTCTTAGTCATCAATATCCAGTAGCACCCAGAACTGTGACTCCTCATAAATTTTTGGACCTTCTTGCATTAACTGGCTAGTTAAAAATTAAAATTTGGCCGAAGGTTTCTGCACATTCCACTTTTTTATAGTCGGTACGGGGACCCCCACGGGTTTGAGGCTCCAAATACTGGTGTGAATCACCAGGGAAAAAAAAACAAGTGGGAAGCACGCCGAGGTTCAGCCTTCGTAGTCGCATTCCTAGGCACTCTGATATGCCCAAGGAGTGACGGACACATAAAGTTGGGACTCATAGGAATGGCTGAGTTTCTGGTCAAGAAGACCAATGACACTCTTGTGCCGATGATTCTCGCAGAGATTTATCGAGCTCTAACTTCCTATCTAGCCGGTGCAAAATTCTTTGAGGGTTGTAATCTGCTTTTGCAAATGTGGATGGTGGAACATCTCTGTCATCGCCCAAGGTGCATGAACTACGGATTAACCGGACTCAGTTGCACCGAAGAATATGAAAACAGGGTAAACGGCTATGAGTTGCCAGAAAGTACTGAAGCATGGTTCACACATTTGGGTTCTTTAACCACAAAGCAAAGTGAGTGGACTTTCTATTGTCTCCCGGTCAACGACGTTATCTACATGTCTACCGACGTGTGCTTTCTTTTATTGATGGGTCTTCGAAGTATTCAGTCGTATGCTCCACATCGGGTTTTATGCCAGTTAGGAATGTAACGACCCGACCGATTGTTTTGCTTTCTAGAACCATGTTTCCCTAAATAAGACTTCCCGTATGTTTTTTTACTGTTTTATGACTTGCGGGGATTGTTAGTTCGGGATTTAAAAGGGTTCAGATTGAAATCGGAACACTTGATTCCTTAATGTTGGCTTAAAAGTCTAAGTTTGACTTCAGTCAATATTTTTGAGTAAACGACCTCGAAATCGAGATTTGACGGTTTCACTAGGTTCGTATGATAATTTCGGACTTGGACGTATGCTCGGGTCGGGTTTTAGATGACCCAAAGCATTTCGACGCCTAATAGTGGAAGTTGGCATTTTGGATGAATTTCATAAGTTTGGGTTGAAATGGATCTTTACATTATAGACGTCCATTTGGGATTCCAAGCATGAGAATAGCACTGTATGGTGATTCTGGACTTAGGGGCGCGTTCGGAAGTAGACATGGAGGTCCGTAGGTCATTTTGGGGTCATTTGGCGAAAAATAGAAATTTGAAGTTTTTGGAAAGTTTGACTGAGGGTGGACTTTTTGATATCGGGTTCGGATTCCGATTTTGGAAGTTGAAGTAGGTCCGTAATTTCATTTAAGACTTGAACGCAAAATTTGGAGTCATTCCGAGTTGATTTGATAGGAATCAGACGCGCGGAAGTATTTTTTGAAGTTTTTGAGTTCATGAGTTAATCCGTGCGTTTTGGTGTCCGATTCATGGGTTTTGATGTTATTTCAGTGTTTCAACCGCTCGAGCGAGTTTGTATGATATTTTTAGACTTGTGTGTGTGTTTGGTGTGGATTCCCAAGGGCTCGGGTGAGTTTCGAACGTTCGGGAGGATGAGAAAAACTTTAGTTTTTTTGGTGTTTCATGGCAGCCATTGCAGGTCTCGCAAATGCGAGAATTTGTTTGCATTTGCGAACCTCGCATTTGGGAGGAAGGCTTCGCTATTGCGAAGAAGCCTGACCTGGGTAGTGTTCGCATTTGCGACACTTTGGTCGCATTTGCGATCTCAACAGTGTCCGCATTTGTGACTCCTTAGAACCCCAGGTTCGCATTTGCGAACCAGGTGTCGCAAATGCGACATCTGAGACCTGGGCACAACTCTATTAAATGCGGGATTTAGGCCATTTAGCTCATTTTCTTTATCTCTTGGGTGATTTTTGGAGCTCTTGGAAGCGGGTTTTCACCTAGCACTTTGAGGTAAGTAATTTCTACACAACATGAGTTAAATACATAAATTATGGGTAGATTAACATGTAAAAATTGGTGAAATCAAGGGTTTAGATGGAAAACTTATGTTTTGGCAAAAATGAAATTTAACCACGAAATTGGTTATAGAATTTAGTGAAAATCATATAATTGAGTTCATGAGGTTATGGGTAACAATCATCTTCAAACTTTTTCCGGAATCCGGGCACATGGGCCCGGGGGTGAATTTTGGAAATTCTTCAATTGGGGTAGGGTACTCACTTTACTAGTTAGAATATGAATTTTTGAGCCTATATTGACTATTTTATATAACATTTGACTAGTTTCGAGTCATTTTGGCACTAAATTGAGGGTTTGAGCACAAATCTTGGATCGGAAGTAGGCTTGGGACATGGTAAGTCTCTTTTCTAACCTTATAAGAGGGAATTAATCCCATAGGTGAACTTAATTCATATGTGCTTCTATTTGTGGGGGACTACGTACACGCGAGGTGACGAGGGCCCGTACGTAGCTACTACTCATGCTTATGTCCTGGTAGTTTTAGGTTTCACCATGTTTTGTTGATACCATTATTTGATTATGCTTATTAATTGTCTTGAATAGAGTTGAGGTTGAGGATATCAAGATTTTAAGAGTTTCTAGTTGAATTTCTTATCTTGGAAAGAAGTGAGGGATATTATGATAACTTGAAAAAAATCTATGTTCAACCACGTCGCAAGTATATTCCGCGAGCGAGGTAAATTTTCACTACTCTTATGGGAGCGAGTCATTCGCCTCGGCAGGTTAATAAATGCATCTATGGTTCGTGTCGTTCGACCCTCGGCAATGCACATAGTTTATGTTTATATATATTTGGATTGGGCCGTACGTCCTCGGCATAATTCGTGCGTCATAATACTGAAGCCTTCTTATATTTGATATCGTTTCATTGACTTGAGAGGTTAAATAGTTTGAGGGAAAAGATTTGGTTTTTACTAAGGTAAAAGTATTGTTTAATTATTCTTGCTCCGAGTTCTATTGTCATCTATATATATCATGTTTAATTAGAATTTCACAGTATATTATATTGTTGGCCCATAGTAAGTGTTGAAGTCGACCCCTCGTCACTACTTCTTTGATGTTAGACTAGATAGTTACTGGGTACATGTTGTTTATGTACTCATGCTACACTTCTGCACTAAATGTGCAGGATCTGAGGCAGGTGCATCTGGATATCAGTCTGGCGCGCACACTTGATTACCACTTCGAGGCTTCACGGAGAACTGCCTTCTGAGCTCGTTCTGCAGCAGCCAGAGTCTTTCTTTTGATTGTATTTTTCTATCGATTTCACTTCGGATAGTAGACTAGTATTCTTTTGTATCTTCTACGAGATGCTCATACACTTGTGACATCAGGTCTTGGCACACACTAGTAGACTTGCAGTTTTGGTTTTATTCTATGATTATTATTGCACATAGTTGCTTTCGTGTTATTTATTTTAGATCTGTTATTTCTCAAATTCTTTTTAAATTAAGGAAAGTTTAATTACTTGGAAAAGAAATTGTTAAAAAGAATAAATGACGTGACTAGTTTACAGTTGGCTTCCCTAGCAGCGGCGTTAGGCGCCATCATGGCCTATTATGAAATTGGGTCATGACAATATGGTATCAGAGCACTAGGTTCACGTAGGTCTCACAAGTCATGAGCATGCCTAATAGAGTCTTGCGGATCGGTGCGGAACCGTCCGTACTTATCTTTGAGAGGCTATAGGGAGTTAGAAAACTACTCTTTATTCATCTCCTATCGTGCAATTTATGGTGTACTAAGTTTCTTTCTCTTGTTCTCTCACAGATGGTGAGAATGAGCACGGCATGCATTCCAAACCTGGGAGGGGCTGCTCCCCCTATGGTTAGAGACAGAGGCAGAGGTTGGGAGAGGGTACCTGCTCGAGGTAGGGGACGGGGACGTCCCATAGTTGCCCTAGTTGCATCACCAGCGGATCTAGTGAAGGATCCCATTATTGAGGAGCAGGGCGAGGTTCCTGCAACAGAGCTAGCCCCGGTCGATTTTATGTCAGCACCGGGCTTTCAGGAGGTCATGGGCCGTATGCTACGGTTCATGGATTCTATAATCTAGGCTGGTTTTTTTCCAGCAGACCCCGCCATATCGTAGGCGGGAGGGGGATCACAGACCTCTACTACTCAGGCTCCAGGACATGCGGCTGCCGTATATCAGACCCTGGGTGCACTACCAGTAGGCGGTGCCCAGCCAATTGCAGCAGCGGCACCTGAGCCTAGACCAGCTGCGGCCGGCGAGCTGCAGAAACTATTGGATAGATAGACTAGGCTACACCCTCCTGTCTTCGGAGGTGAGCGACATGATGATCCCCAGGACTTCATTGATCGGTGCAGGGACAGACTGCACAACATGAGGATATTAGAGTCCCACGGGGTGGATTTCACTACTTTCCAACTGGAGTGCAGGGGCCTAGGTGGTGGCAGTCTTATCTTCTTGGCAGGCCGGTAGGTTCTTCTCCCATGACTTGGGACCAGTTTACACGCCTATTCTTGGACAGGTATATTCCACCCTCTCAGAGGGAAGAGTTGCGGTGTCCGTTTGAGCAGCTCCAGCAGGGTCAGATGTCAGTGACCGACTATGAGGCGAGATTCTCTGAGTTGTCTCGCCATGCACTTATGATACTTCCTAATGATGTTGAGAGAGAACGGAGGTTTGTTGCAGGGTTGCACTCTGCTATCCAGGCCACTATGGCCCAGGAGGTCGAGATGGGTACTTCTTATCAGCTGATTGTGGAGATAGCTCGGAGCATTGAGGGTTACCATCAGTGAGGTAGAGAGCAGATGCACCGGGACAAGCGGTTCTATTTTTCTGGAGAGTTTAGAGGTGCCCCGGCTAGGGGCCAAGGTCAGTTTGGGAGGGTTTAGCCAAGCAGGCCCACATATCCAGCACCACTACCTCCTCGGGTTGCTCCAACACGACCCTATTTCAGTGCCATGCCATAGAGTTCATACCGCCCACCAGCTATTTAGGGGTTTTTCGGTAAGTATTCAGGCCATCAGGGTCAGACTTCAGGGCAGCAGTCCACTGCACTAAGGGGTTGTTACGAGTGTGGAGATCCTGGTCACATGAAGAGATGTTTTCCCAGACTCTAGGGCAAGGCAGTGCAGAAGAGTTAGTAGCCCATGATTTCAGCACTAGTAGCCGCACCAGCCGTCCGGCCGCCCAGAGGCGGAGGACAGGTGGGTAGGGGCCATCCTAGAGATGGAGGCCAGGCAGGTGGAGGCCAGCCAGGTGGCGCTCCAGCTAGGTTCTATGCTTTCCCGGCCAGACCAGATGCAGTGGCCTCATATGCCGTGATCACAGGTATTATTTCTATCTATGGTAGGGATGCTTCGGTATGATTTGATCCAGGGTCCACTTATTCATATGTGTCATCTCTGTTTGCTCGTTTCCTGGATATTCCTCGTGAGTGCTTAGGCACTCCTGTTTATGTGTCCACTCTTATGGGCCATTCTGTTGTTGTAGATCGGATCTATCAGTCCTGTATGGTCACATTCTGTGGATATGAGACTAGGGTGGATCTTCTGTTGCTTGATATGACCGACTTTGATGTCATCCTGGCATGGACTGGCTATCCCCATATCACGACATCCTTGATTGCCATGCCAAGACTATTACATTGTCAATGCCAGAGTTGCCTAGATTGGAGTGGAAAGGTTTGTTTGTCAGTGCATCTAGTCGGGTTATCTCTTTACTGAAGGCTCGACATATGGTCAAGAAGGGTTGTTTGGCTTATCTAGCTTATGTTCAGGATACTACCGCAAAGACCTTGGTGATTGATTCGGTACTAGTAGTCCGAGAGTTCTCAGATGTGTTTCCTTCTAATCTTCTAGGCATGCAACCAGACCATGATATCAATTTCTGCATTGATTTGGCTCCGGGTACCCAGCCTATATCTATCCCACCATACCGTATGGATCCAAAAGAGTTGAAGGAGTTGAAGGAATAGCTTGAAGAGTTGCTATCAAAGGGGTTCATCAGACCGAGTGTATCACCTTGGGGTGCACCAATGTTATTTGTGAATAAGAAAGATGGGACTATGCGGATGTGCATCGATTACCGCCAGTTGGACAAAGTTACCACTAAGAACAAGTACCCGTTTCCACATATTGATGATTTGTTTGACCAGTCGCAAGGTGCTAAGGTGTTCTCTAAGATCGACTTGAGATCAGGGTACCATCAGTTGAAGATTCGGGACTCGGATGTTCCGAAGACTGCTTTCCGTACTAGATATGGCCATTTTGAGTTTCTAGTGATGTCCTTCGGCTTGACTAACACCCCATCAACATTTATTGATTTTATGAACAGGGTGTTCAGGCCATATAATGATTTGTTTGTCATTGTCTTCATTGATGACATTTTGATCTACTCACGTAGCATAGAGGAGCACAGGCAGTAATTGAGAGTGGTGCTTCAGACCTTGTGGGAACAGAAGCTATATGCTAAGTTCTCCAAGTGTGAGTTTTGGCTAGATTCTATAGCATTCTTGGGGCATGTTGTATCAGGCGAGGGTATTAAGGTGGATCCCAAGAAGATTGAGGCAGTTCAGAGTTGGCCTCATCCTACTACGGCGACTGAGATCATGAGCTTCTTGGGGTTAGCAGGTTATTATCGCCGATTTGTGGAGGGCTTCTCATCTATTGTAGCACCTTTGACTAGATCGACTCAGAAGGGTGCTCCGTTCCATTGGTCCGATGATTGTGAGGCGAGCTTCCAAAAGCTCAAGACAGCTTTGACTACAGCACCAGTTCTAGTCTTACCTTCCGGCTCGGGGATGTATACTGTGTATTGCGACACTTCACGCGTTGGTTTGGGTTGTGTATTGATGCAGGAGGGGCGAGTTATTGCATATGCTTCACGTCAGCTGAAGCCCCATGAGAAGAATTATCCTGTGCACGATTTGGAGTTGGTCGCGATTGTTCATGCTCTTAAGATTTGGAGGCATTATCTTTATAGGGTGTCCTGTGAGGTTTCCACTGATCATCGCAACTTGCAGCATTTGTTCAAACAAAAGGATCTCAATTTGAGGCTGCGCAGATGGCTTGAGTTACTGAAGGATTATGACATCACCATTCTTTATCATCCGAGATAGGCGAATGTAGTCGCGGATGCCTTGAGCAAAAAGGCAGAGAGTATGGGTAGCTTGTCCTTCATTTCAGTAGAGGAGCGACCACTAGCTTTGGACATTCATTCCTTGGCTAACAAACTTGTGAGGTTGGATATTTCAGAGCCCATCCGAGTTCTTGCATGCATCATTGCCCAGTCTTCACTATTGGAGCAGATCAAGGCTCGACAGCTTGATGATCAACACTTGTTGGCCCTCAGAGAGACGGTACTACAGGGTGGTGCCAAAGAGGTTACTATCGGTGAGGATGGTGTTCTGTGCTCCAGGATCGTCTATGTGTTCCTAACGTCGATTGCTTGAGGGAGAGGATTTTAGAGAAGGCACACAGTTCTCGATATTCCATTCACCCAGGTGCTACGAAGATGTATCGCGACCTGAGGCAGCATTATTGTTGGCGGAGGATGAAGAAAGACATAGTTGAGTATGTAGCTAGGTGCCTAAATTGCCAGCAGGTTAAGTATGAGCACCAGAGGCCAGGTGTCCTACTCCAGTAGATGACTATACCTGAGTGGAAGTGGGATCGATTCTTACCTTTGGCCAAGTTTGCTTACAACAATAGTTGTCAGTCCAGCATCGAGATGGCTCCATTTGAGACTTTATATGGTCGGCGATGTCGTCCTCCCATCGGGTGGTTTGATCCCGGCGAGGCTAAGTTATATGGTACAGATTTGGTAAAGTATGCCTTGGAAAAGGTAAAGCTGATTCAAGAGCGACTTCGCACAGTACAGTCCAAACAGAAGAGTTACGCGGATCAGAAGGCGCGTGATTTATCATTTATGGTAGGCGAGAAGGTTCTCTTGAAAGTCTCGCGGATGAAGGGGATTATGAGATTCGGGAAGAAGGGCAAGTTGAGACCAAGGTTTATAGGCCAATTTGAGGTGTTAAGACGAGTTGAGGAGGTTGCTTATAAGCTTTCCATACCTCCCAGTCTATAAGAAGTTCATCCGATTTTCCACGTGTCCATGATCCGGAGGTATCATGTCAACTTGTCACATGTGTTGGACTTCAGCACGATTCAGTTAGATGAGAGCCTGGGTTATGAGGAGGAGCCAGTTGCCATTATTGATAGGCAGGTTCGCCAGTTGAGGTCCAAGAGGATTTTTGAGGTAAAGGTTCAGTGGAGGGGCCAAATAGACAAGGAGGCGACTTGGGAGTCCGAGGAGTACATGCGGAGCAAATATCTATACTTATTCATCTCTCAGGTATGATTCTAGACCCGTTAGAGTACGAATGTTTGTTTAAGAGGTGGAGAATGTAACGATCCGATCGGTCATTTTGCTTTCTAGAATCCCGTTCCCCTAAATAAGATTTTCTGTACGTGCTTTTACGGTTTTATGACTTGCGGAGATGGTTAATTCGGGATTTGAAAGGTTCAGATTGAAATCGGAATATTTGGTTCCTTAAGATTGGCTTAAAAGGCTAAGTTTGACTTCGGTCAAGATTTTTGAGTAAACGACCTCAGAATCGGGATTTGACGGTTCCAATAGGTTTGTATGATAATTTCGGACTTGGGCGTATGCTCGGGTCGGGTTTTGGATGATCCGGGAGCGTTTCGGCGCCTAATAGTGGAAGTTGGCATTTTTGATGAATTTTATAAATTTGGGTTGAAATGGATCTTTACATTATAGACGTCCATTTGGGATTCTAAGCTTGGGAATAGCTCCGTATGGTGATTCTGGACTTAGGGGCGCGTCCGGAAGTGGATTTGGAGGTTCGTAGGTCGTTTTGAGGTCATTTGGCAAAAAACAGAAATTTGAAGTTTTTGGAAAGATTGGCCGAGGGTGGACTTTTTGATATCGGATTCGAATTCTTGTTCCGAAAGTTGGATTAAGTCTGTAATGTCATTTAAGAATTGCACGCAAAATTTGGCGTCATTCCGAGTTGATTTGATAGGAATCGGACGCGCGGAAGTATTGTTTGGTGTTTTTGAGTTCATGAGTTAATCCATGCGTTTTGGCATCCGATTCGTGGGTTTTGATGTTATTTCAGTCTTTCGATTGCTCGGGGTGAATTTTGGGAATTCTTCAATTGGGGTTGGTTACTCGCTTTAATAGTTAGAATATGAACTTTTGAGCCTATATTGACTATTTTATATAACATTTGACTAGTATCGAGTCGTTTTGGCACTAAATTAGGGGTTTTAGCACAAATCTTGGATCAGAAGTAGGCTTGGGACAAGGTAAGTCTCTTTTCTAACCTTGTAAGAAGGAATTAACCCCATAGGTGAACTTAATTCATATGTGCTTCTATTTGTGGGGGGCTACGTACGCGCGAGATGACGAGAGCCCGTACGTAGCTACTACTCATGCTTATGTCCGGGTAGTTTTAGGTTTCACTATGTTTTGTTGACACCGTTATTTGATTATGCTTATTAATTGTCTTGAATAGAGTTGAGGTTGAGGATATCAAGATTTTAAGAGTTTCTAGTTGAATTTCTTATCTTGGAAAGAATTGAGGGATATTATGATAACTTGAAAAAAATCTATGTTCAACCGCGTCGCAAGTATATTTCGCGAGCGGGGTAAATTTCACTACTCTCATGGGAGCGGGTCGTTCACCTCGCCATGTTAATAGATGCATCTATGGTTCGTGTCGTTCGACCCTCGGCAGTGCACACAATTTATATTTATATATATATATGGATCAGGTCATACGTCCTCGGCATAATTCGTGCGTGATAATACTGAAGCCCTCTTATATTTGATATTGTTTAACTGACTTGAGAGGTTAAATAGTTAAATTGAGGGAAGGGATTTGGTTTTTACTAAGGTAAAAGTATTGTTTAATTATTCTTGCTCCGAGTTCTATTGTCATCTATATATATCATGTTTAATTAGAATTTCACAATATATTAAATTGTTGGCCCATAGTAAGTGTCGAAGTCGACCCCTCGTCACTACTTCTTTGAGGTTAGACTAGATACTTACTGGGTACATGTTATTTATGTACTCATGCTACACTTCTGCACTGAATGTGCAGGATCTGAGGTAGGTGCATCTGGATATCAGTCTGGTGCGCACACTTGATTACCACTTTGAGGCTTCACGGAGAGCTGCCTTCTGAGCCCGTTCTGCAGCCGCAGGAGTCTTTCTTTTGATTGTATTTTTTTGTTTATTTCACTTCGGACAGTAGACTAGTATTCTTTTGTATATTCTACTAGATGCTCATACACTTGTGACACCAGGTCTTGGCACACACTAGTAGACTTGCTGTTTTGGTTTTATTCTATGATTATGATTGCACACAGTTGCTTTCGTGTTATTTATTTTAGATCTGTTATTTCACAAATTCTTTTTAAATTAAGGAAAGTTTAATTACTTGGAAAAGAATTTGTTAAAAAGAGGAAATCACATGACTAGTTCATAGTTGGCTTGCCTAGCGGCGGCGTTAGGCGCCATCACGGCCTATTATAAAATTGGGTCGTGATAGGGGAGGTATCAAAAAGTCCCTCATGACGAAGATCTGAGTGCGCAGGTTATTGAGCTACCCACAGGGGCTGCATTTTCGGAAGAAAAGGTTCGCGAGGTTTGGCATCAATGTAGGTTTTTGGAGCCACAGACTGAGGTGCGGGATTTATCATATAGTGAAGTAGAGTCTAACTACACAGCATGGTATGGAAAGAGAGCCCGGGTCGATCAAGAGCCAGAACAACCCGCCAAAAGGCCCCATGTCCAACAATTCACTGACGGGGTACAAGAAAAGTGGGTCTGGTTAGCCAAGAAGAAGGAATACCGGGCCACCATTAGCAAGTTAGAACATCATGTCAGAACTATCAAATTTGAAAGTGGGTTACAATCCGCTGAAGATGAGGGAGAAAAGAAAAGCTTTTCGCGAGAAAATGAAGCCCTTCGAGCACAACTCCGGGAAATGAAAATAGTTGCCGAGACATCGGTAAGAAGTGAGAGGGATGAAAAAATCATAAACAACTTGAGGCAAAAAGTGCATGACTATGCGACTGACCTGACAAAGGCCGAGAAAGATTTGGCAAAAGCTCGGGTGAGGGTGGAGAAAGATGCAAAAGAGAAGACAAAGTCATCCCGCCAGTTAAAAATAAGATATGATAGAGAAGTCATAATTTTAAAGAAAGAGCTGGTCACCCTCGAAAACGAAATGGGTCAGCATGTAAAGGACTTCAAGATAGAAAGAGAACATTGTTATGCACTGATTAATCAATTGGAAGAGAGTGTGTTGAAATTGCAAGACCAAAACAACGAGGCTATGCAAATAGTCAAAGTTCGGGAATAACAAATCGGGCGATTGCTCCAGGAGAAAGGCGTTATCAAGCTCAGAATCAAAGAAATAGCTGACTACACGGTAATGAAATGCCATAAATGTGAAAATATGACTCGAGCTATGTTCTTTGCTTCGATATTGTCTTTCGCTCACCATGTCATGGCCGACCTAGAGTTCCTTCAGGAAGAGCTTGCCCGCAGTCCCGCGCCGAGACCGGCTGATGTCCCGCGGGCCCCCGAAATAACATTTGAGGCCCATCTGTGTTCTTGATTGTTTCAGTCTTTGAGTCTGTATTTTACTTTTTCCTCACGTTAAGTCTGTTTGTCTTTTCGTCCATTTCGAGTCTGTTGTTATTTTGTTTTGAGTCTGTATGTTTTTCTTTTTTAGTTATCAGTGTCTTCGAGTCTTTGTTATGAAAAAACCAAAAAGATTTTGTTAATGAAATATTTGAAAATCCCCCAAAAAATTTCTTTACTTTCATTATGCATTTATTTACCTGAACTACATAATGGTCTTATTCATGCGGCATCATGATACGTAGGCAATCCCCATCGGATTCGTTCATAGCCATAATTAATCTAAGTGAAAATTAAAAAAAAAAGAGAAAATTGAGAGGCAATAAGTGAAAGAAAAAGAAGAAAAGTGTGATAAAGACAAATGAGAAAACCAGGAATGACAAAACAAACGATAAAGAAAGAGTAGAAGTGAAAGAAAGGAATTACAGAGTGAAAAAGAGATAGTGAAAGCCGGTATGAAACACGCAGCCGTTGTAAAATAATTGTAGAAGCGTTTAACTGTTCATATGCATTGCATCCCCAATGTGCGATTCCCTATCTGTTAAATATCTCAAAACTGACAAGGGTGTTATGTGTGCAAATTTAGCCAGGTCTTGTTCAGATGGTTCGTTTTGTCGGTAATTTGGCTTCTCACCCCTATTTTACAAGATCAAAAGGAAAGGTTCCAATGGCTTCAGAAAACAATCTCTGTATTATTAACACTGAGGATAGCCTTGAGCTGGCTATTTCACAACTCGAGTCGGCAATTGTCGAAGAAATCAAGATGTTGTGTCTCCGCATGTTGGAAATGTGGGACGCCTCGTCCAACGGTAGGGAACCGCCAAGCGCAATTCCTGGGTTCCCTGAGCAGGTCCCAAGGATGGTTGGAACCACCAACATCCCTATGACTAACCCATTTGTCCCATTTGGGTACCCTTGTACATCATCCAACTTCACCGGTATGCCTTCTGTGGTCTGCCCCCAGGCACCATTGTCTGGAGCACAGTCAATGTTGTTCTCTGCACCACCGGTTTTTACCATGGCACAACCAACCGTGCCTAGGCCATGCTTTGAACCTTCAACATTCATTTCAAAGGCCCGCAATTTCAGTCTGACCTGACTCATGTTACTCTAGACTCGTACGCTCAACAGCCACAATATGAGTCCCCGATTGAGCAAGAAAGAACAGTTAGGAATCCCGAGTAGGAAGAAATAGCTCGGAAGATAAGAATCTTGGAACAAAGCTTGAAAAATATGCAAGGCCCGAGTGGCCAAAAAAGTGTTTCCTATTCGGATTTGTGCATATTCCCAAATGTTCATTTACCTGCCGGTTTCAAAATGCCAAAGTTCGAGAAGTATGATGGGCACGGAGACCCAATTACTTATTTAAAGAGATACTACAATCAGCTGAGAGGGGCTGGTGGGAAAGAAGAGTTGTTGATGGCCTACTTCGGAGAAATCTTGACAGGAATCACCTCGGAATGGTACATGGATCAAGAAATCTCCCACTGGCACATATGGGACGATTTGGCCTAAGATTTTGTCAGACAATTCCAGTATAACGTAGACATCGCTCCAGACAGAAACTCCCTGTCTAATTTGAAGAAGAAAACCGCGGAAAGTTTCCGCGAGTATTCTATCAAATGGCGCGATCAGGCCGCCAGAGTAAAACCGCCCATGGACAAAACAGAAATGGTTACAGTCTTCCAGCAAGCATAGGAGGCTGATTACTTCTAGAATATGATGTCCGCTATGGGCAAGCCATTTGCTGAGGCCATCAAGATTGGGGAGATGGTAGAGAACAGTCAGAAAACTGGCCAGATATTGAGTCAAGCTACCTCCCAAGCTATCCAGAATGGTTTAGGGGGTTTAAGTAATCGCAAAAAAGAGGGATGAAGGAGCCATGATGGCTTCAGGTTCAAGAGGGCCTCACCGATCATTTGACCACTCTTATATGCCACCAAGAACCCCACAACACTATTACCCACATCAAGATGCAGCTTATGCTGTGGTACCGCCCCACTATGTGGTGATGAATGCCCAACCTTACACACGGCCTCAACAGCATAACAACCAAACCCGAGCTCCACATCCCAGAAATAACCATCCCTACCAAGCTCCATATAATCCTCACCCAGCACAAAATGCACACCAACATAATCCACGCCATCGTGAGCCTCCTAGGAAAAATAATTTCACCCCTATTGGTGAATCTTACTCCAGTCTGCTTCAGAAATTAATCCAACTGGGTCTATTACAACCTATGCCTCCCAATCGGCAAAATCCTGAGTCTCCATCATACAGGGTCGGTACCAGGTGTGCATACCATTCAGGAAGGGAAGGCCATGACATAGAAGATTGTTGGGCCCTCAAAAGGGCGATCGAAAATCTTATCGAAGAAAAATTAATTGTGCTAAGGGACGAAGAAATCCCTAATGTGACCAACAATCCATTACCGGCTCACAATAATGGGCCAGCCATTGGTATGATTTTTGATGACAAAGCGTTTGAGCCAGCATTGAAGAACATTGTTGCCATCGCCAATTCAGAGGCAAGACCTAAAACAGCGGTGAATTCGGCCAAAGCCAAAAAGAAAGTTGCTCCAGTTCCTCAAGATGTTGAAACAAAGATTGGGCCAGCACCTGCCAAGAACTTTGTATTCTATGTTCTTAAGGCCCCGAGAAAAGAACAACTCATCCTCAATACTTCCAAGAAATCTGATGAAAGAAAGGCGGCATTGAGTGTGCCAAGATTGTATGTACCAAAGGGGACCTATGTGGCATGGGGGCCGGTAATTTCATCAAGGCTGACTGAGCCCGTGGTTATCAGCCTCGCACCACAGAGTTCTATAAAAGATCCCACCGCAGTCCCCTGGAACTACAACAGAACCATGATTACATATAAAGGGAAAGAGGTTATGGGAGAAATTAACGAGATGAATCAATCTGGGAAGTACCACACCCCAGAAGAGCTAAAGAATTCAAAACTGAACAGGGATAAACAGATGTCGTCCAAGAAGCCTGTAAGCAATGAGAAAGTAGAAGAGTTCTTCAAAAAAATGAAAACTTCAGAATATTCAATAGTTAACCAACTTCGGAAGACTCCTTCCCAGGTCTCACTCTTATCTCTGCTGCTGAGTTCGAATGAACACCAGAAAATGCTCCTCAAAACACTGAATGAAGCATACGTCCCGGTTGATACTTCTATCAAACAATTGGAAAGAATGGCCAAAAGATTCTTTGAGGTCAATAGGACTTCCTTCAGCCACGATGATTTTCCCCAGAGGGAGCCACCCACAACAAAGCCCTCCACTTGACTATCAAATGTGAGGGCTATTATGTGAAAAGAGTGATGTTAGATGGTAGGTCCGGGGTCGATATTTGCCCTCTCTCAATACTCCAGAGAATGGATATTGGAACAGAAAGAATCCGAGATAACAACGTCTGTGTACGAGCTTTTGATGGGGTCAAGAGAGATACAATAGGGGAAATTGATCTGATTCTGACCATTGGCCCCGTGGATTTTGAGGTGACCTTCCAGGTGTTGGACATGGAAACCTCATACAATTTCCTGCTGGGTAGACCAGCAACACTTCACTAAATGGTCAAGTTTGAATATGAAAATCAAGAGATTGTTGTCCACGGAGAAGATGCGCAATCCATTTATCGGGAACCTTCAGTCCCGTGTCTTGAAGCTAGGGAAGGCAGTGAGCATATTGTGTACCAAGCTTTTGAAATTGTGGTCGCCGACAAATTTGAAGAAGGGGCCCCATTACCTCATCCTTGCTTGTCTAATGCTTCGGTCATGGTCACCACCCAAATGATTAGACATGGGTACAAGCCTGGAAAGGGGATCGGGTTGTCTCTGTAGGGCATCACTGAGCATGTTACCCCAATCGCCAATGAGAAGTATTTCAATATGGGTTTTCGAGCTACAGAGGCCGACAGAACATGGGTGAATAAGCGCAAAGAAAACGGGTGGGTCCTGTCCCAACTCATTCCACATCTCGCCCAATCATTTGTCAAACCAAAGTTTGTCGAAAAAGAAGAGGAGGCTTTCACGGCTGAAGAAGTCGATGATATTTGCGAAGGCTTGAAACAAATGCTATATGAGTCCCACATGGTCTAGCCATGGGAAGGCATGAGCATGCCGAGGTACAGTATATGCAGCCGGATTTCAAGCTCCAAAACTGGGAGGCTACCCTATTTCCCATAAGGCGGGAGTCCTTGTAGTTCAGTCTTGCCATCTCTTCTACATTACGAGTTATTTCAGGGTGTAACTCGAGTGTTTTACTGTATTGTCTTTTTAGTCTAATGTAAACCCTCATATCTTCAACTCAATGAAATGGAATCAATATTTCATCGTCCATAGATGTCTCTTTTCTTTTGTTCTGATTTTGCTATTTTTTCTTATCTTTTTTCTTTTCAGTTCTAATAATGCAGACTTAAATAACATGACATACTTGCGAACTTCATACCAGATCCTAAAATGATGTCTAACTTTAAAATAATGAATCAAGAGCCAGAATATAATGAAGATGAGGATTTTAGGGAAATAAATTGAGAATTAGAACAATTTGAGAATAAGCCTAAGCCAAACTTAAATGAAATCGAGCCGGTTAATTTAGGTAGTTTAGAAGAGATCCGAGAAACTATGATAAGCATTCACGTTGATGAAAGAACCAGGGACGCCTTGATCCAACTTTTGTTTGAATTCAAAGACGTGTTCACATGGTCTTATGATGATATGTCAGGACTGAGCGTTGATTTGGTGGTGCATAAATTGCCTACCTATCCCGGTTATCCACTTGTCCAATAGAAGCAAAGAAAGTTCAAAACCGATATTAGTAATAAGATCAAGGAAGAAGTCATGAAACAACTGAAAGCTGGTGTGATCCGAGTGGTCCCAGTGCCGAAGAAAGATGTAAAAACCCGAGTGTGTGTTGATTACCGGGATTTGAACAAGGCGAGTCCCAAGGACAACTTTCCACTGCCAAACATCCACATTCTTGTTGATAAATATGTTAAACATGAGATATAGTCTTTCGTGGATTATTATGTTGGGTATCACTAGGTTATGATGGATGAAGAAGATGCTGAAAAGACTGCTTTCACCACACCTTGGGGCATTTACTGTTAAAGTGTCATGCCATTTGGTTTGAAAAACGCCGAGGCAACTTACATAAGAGCTATGACTACCATCTGCCATGACATGATGAACCAGGAAATTGAGGTATATGTGGATGACGTGATCATTAAATACAGAATGCAAGAAGACCATGCGCGAGATATGAGGAAGTTCTTTGAGCGGCTGCGCAGGTATGACTTGAAATTGAACCCAGCTAAATGTGCATTCGGAGTTTCGTCTGGGAAACTTCTGGGGCTTATAGTCAGTTGGAGGGTATCGAATTAGATCCAACAAAAATAAAATCTATTCGGGATTTCCCCCCCTCCAAGGACCAAGAAAGAGGTTATGAGCCTGCTAGGAAGGCTAAATTACATCAGCAGATTCATCGCTCAGCTTACCACCACTTGTGAGCCCATATTCAAGTTGTTAAAGAAAGATGCGGCAATTAAATGGATAGATGAGTGTCAAGAAGCTTTTGATGAAATCAAAGAATATCTGTCAAATCCGCCAATGTTGGTTCCACCCGAGCCAGGAAGACCTTTGTTCTTGTACCTGACAGTCTTGGAAAATTCTTTTGGTTGTGTTCTAAGGCAAAACGATGTGACCGGAAAAGGAGAGCAAGCCATATACTATCTGAGCAAGAAGTTCACTAGTTATGATGCCAAATACACTTTGTTGGAAAGAACTTGTTGCGCCCTAACTTGGGTCGCCCAGAAGCTCAGACATTATCTGTTGGCTTACACAACATATCTCATAACCAGGATGGATCTTTTGAAGTATATATTCCAGAAGCCAATGCCCACTAGAAGGTTAGCAAATGGCAGATCCTGCTCACCGAGTTTGAAATTGTCTATGACAACCACACGACAATGAAAGCCCAAGCCTTGGCGGATCATATAGCTGAGAACCTGTTCGATGATGAATACCAACCATTAAGCACTTATTTTCCAGACGAGGAAGTGAACTCAATTGAATTAATTCCAGAGAATACCAATGCCTAGAAAATATTCTTTGATGGGGCAGTAAAAGCAAAAGGCGTCGAGATCGGAGCAATTCTGATTTCGCCCACAGGTCAACACTATCCGTCCATAGCCCGGCTCCGATTCTTCTGTACAAACAACACCGCCGAGTATGAAGCCTGCATCATGGGCATGAATATGGCAGATGATCTGGATGTAGAGGAATTATTAATTATGGGGGATTCTGATTTAATCATTCGGCAAGCCCAAGGCAAGTGGGAAATTCGAGACATAAAACTCATCCCGTACATGCAACATGTGAAAGATCTCAGCAAACGGTTAAAGTTCGTCGAGTTCAAGTATATCCCTCGAGTGCACAATGAGTTAGCTGATGCACTAGCTACTTTGGCCTCAATGCTGCCGTACCCGGGTAATGTTCATATTGACCCGCCGGAAATCCAGGTTCGAGAAAGGCATGATTATTGTAACATAGTTGAAATAGAGCTAGATGTTCAGCCATCGTATCATAATATCAAAAGGTTTTTGAAAACAAAAGAATACCCCGAGCAGGCTAGTGGAGACCAAAAGAGAACTATCAGACAAGCAGTTTCTTTTTGAGTGGAGAGGTCCTATACAAAAGAACTCCAGATCTGAATCTTTTGAGGTGCGTAGATTCTCAAGAGGCTGAAAATATCATGAACGAAGTGCATTCGGGAGTATGTAGGCCTCACATGAATGGGTATGTCCTTGCAAAGAAAATCCTCCGGGCAGGTTATTACTGGATGACCATGAAAAAAGATTGTTTCAGTTTCGTCTGGAAATGCCATCAATGCCAGATACACGACGACCTGATTCATGCACCGCCTTCAGAGTTACATCCTATATCAGCACCTTGGTCATTCGTTTCCTGGGGCATGGATGTTATTGGGCCAATCGAGCTGAAAGCTTCAAATGGGCACAGATTCATCTTGGTTTCCATTGGTTATTTCACAAAGTGGGTCGAATCAGTCACTTTCAAAGCCGTCACCAAGAAAGCAGTGGTGGACTTCGTGTATTGCAACATTATTTGTCATTTTGGTATTCCTAAAACTATCATTATTTGTCAACCGATGCCCGTCGCTCCAAAACTAGTCAAATAATGTGCAAACCTATAAAAATATACTCTAATACTCATAACAAATTAATTTAGACAAATTCCCAACTCTGCTCGTAAAGACGATAAAGCAACCCTCGAGCCCACGTGCCCGGATTCCGAAAATTTTCGAAGATAAATATTACCCATAACATTACGAACTCAAATATATGATTTATTCTCAATTCCATGCCCAAATTCGTGGTCAAAATCCAAAAATACCAATTTCTAGGTTTTCTACCAAAATCTCAAATTTTCCACAATTTTTCCATGAATTTCCATGTTAAAATCTATATATAATCCATGTATTTAACTTGCAATAGGTGGGAATCACTTACCTTGATATAGATGATGAAAGTCTCCTTATCAAAAGCTCCAAAAATCGCCCACCCAAGTAAAAAATGAGAGGAGATGAGC